>NW_010423677.1:0-16287 GCF_000710305.1 Buceros rhinoceros silvestris
GTCTTCTTCCCTGCCAGCTTGTCTTTCAGCATGTGGGGACAACATGCTCCTGCGTCTTTTGGAGTTTCTTCTTGAAGAATGTCCAGCCTTCCTGGACTCCTTTGTCCTTCAGGACTGTCTCCCAAGTGACTCTGTCAACCACTCTTCTAAACAGGCTGAAGTTTTCCCTCCAGAAGTCCAAGGTGGCACTCTCCTTATTTCCTCAAGAATTGAAAACTCTAACATCTGATGATCTCTATACCCAGGATGGCCACCAGCCTTCACATTGCCCGTAAGTCCTTCTCTATTCACAAACAGCAGGTCCAGCAGGGAACCTTCTCCAGTTAGCTCCCTCATCAACTGTGTGAGGAGGTTGTTTTCCACACAATCCAGGAACCTCCTGGATTGTTTCCTCTCTACTGTATTGTATTTCCAGCAGACATCTGGTAAGTTGAAGTCCCCCACAAGAACAAGTAGTGGAGATTGTGAGTCTTCTCCCAGCTGCTTACAGAATATTTCATTTGTCATTTCATCCTGGGTGGTTGGTCTATAACAGAATCCAAGCATGACATTTGCCTTGTTGGCCTTTGCCCTGATTCTTGACCATAAAAACCTTATCATCACTATCATTATGCTTAAGACAATCCAAATATTCCCTAACATAGAGAGCCACTGCACTACCTTTCCTTCCTGGCCTGTTCTTTCTGAGGAAGGGTATTTGGTAGCCGCCCAATGGAGCACTCCAGTTTTGCAAGATGTTCCCCATGTTTCTGTACTTGCAACTGTATCATAGTTTTCTAGTTGCACAATGTCTTCTAGCTCCTCCTGTTTGTTGCCCATGCTGTGTACATTGGCACTTCAGTTGGTCAGTTGGTCTATTGAGCCCAAACCTTTGTTTTGGGACAAGGGCTAATTCCTAAGTGACTGTTGTCAGGCACTTCCATGATTTCTAACACATCAATAACCCTTGTGTCTTTGCTGCTATGTGGATCTCCATCCCCTACCTCCACTGAGATGGCAGACTGAAGGACCTCGCTAACACAGCATCCCTCAAACCTTGATGTGTTACCCCCAGGTTTATCTTTATTGAGTCTGGTTTTATCCCTTTCTGCTTTCATATCGAGATTAAAGCTCTTTCAAAAAGTCCTGCTAAGTTCTGTGCAACGATCCTTTCCCCCTTTGAGACAGGTGTATTCCATCTGTTGCCAGAAAACTTGTTCTCATGTAGACCAATCCATTACTAAAGAACCCAAAATTCTGCCACTGACACCAGGCTTGATGCCAGATATTTATCTTCTAGCTTATCCTGTTTCTTCCTACATTAATCCCTGCAACTGGAAGGGTAGAAGGGAACACCACTTGTGCTCCTGATCCCTTAACCAGTTGTCCCAAGGCCCTGAAGTCTCTGTTGATTGCCCTCAGACTTCTTGCTGCAACTCCATCACTGCCTACTTTAAAAATCAGTAAAAGATAGTATTCCCAGGGGCGTACGAGGGTAGGAAGCTTTCCTTTCACGTCTTTAACCCTGGCCCAGGGAATCTGCAGACTTCCCCAAGAAACGGATCTGGTTTGCATATTGGGCCTTCTGTTCTGCTCAGGTGAGAGTCTTCTATGACAACGACCTGTCTTTTTTTCTTTATGAAACAAGTTTTGACACAGGGGATATGCTGACTTAACCTTGATGTCTCCTCCAACCTAGATGAACAATTGTCCTCATCATTGTTTGGTTCCACTGTAATCAGAACCATTCTGCACTGCATAATACTCCCTGCATTACCCTACATAACTTTGAAAACACCTGCAATGATGTTCTTATTTATGTTGCTAACATTTTCTAACCAAAATTCTCAGGTTTTGCTCTTCATCTTCATAAAAATTCCTATATTTAGTAGTAAATTGTTCATGCTGAAATCCATATTCGTCACTTCACCTAGAAGACCCTAGAGGACCCTGGTGCAACAGAGGGGCCCATCTTGCTTTAGGCAGTAGAAACATGCAGCTTTCTATGGCCAAAGACACACAAGGGAGTGATGTAACTGCTCTCATAACTACTGCTCTTAAATCCTCATCCTGAATGACAGGTATCTACTTATGGCAGGACTGATGGGGATTGGAACTGGATATAAAAATGGGACACTATCCATAGCAAGGTGTCTTCATACTCTTAAATTTGTATCCTCTGCTTAGTCATGTAAGTGTTATTGTAGAATTGGTAAGAATAACACATACAGCTTTCAGGACTTTTAGCAATATTACATCATGGAGCTTTGCATGAATATATCGTTCTTATACGGTATGAACTTGTGTTGACTAGTTTCTTAATACAAAAACCTTTTGTGCTCTGCAGTTCTGTGACTGTAGAACAAAAAAACACTTCAATGTTTACCATGCTAATCCCAAAATCTGGGAATCTCTGAGGAAAAAGCACTTCCTTGCACGTGTTTTGAATCACAGGGAGAGTGGCAGACTGGTTGATCAGTTCATAAAGAGAAAACTTTCCTCCAAATAAAGTAGAATGACTGCTTGTTTTAGTAACTCCTGGCAGTTTTGGAGGCATGCCTGTAGCCAGTCACATCATTTGCGGCTTCCTGGGTGCATTTGTAAGCACTCATCATAAAAGCTCTCATTCATTTTAGTACATAGAATCTTGAATCAAAGCATTCTTTATACAACTCCTGAAAAGATGCTATTGAAGTTATGCTTTAAGAATCATTATGATTGAATCTTTGGTCTATTATATCTCATTGGAGTATTAATGAAGCAACACAACCATCTAAACAGCCAAAGCTGAAATTTAGGCATGGAAAGAAAAGTGGAAGAGTGAAAGACTATCCTTTCTTTTCTTGTTTCTGGAACATTTTAAAGAGACTATTTGTGATCAATAACAACAATATATTTGTCTCCTAGAAAAGAAGATTCACAGAGGTCTAAGGGCTTTAGCTTAGATTGCAAAAATCCCAAAATGATAAGAATTGTAATACTAATCTTCATTTAAAAAGAACAGTTGTGTATGAGATTCGGTTTGGTACATAATATGATTTAGATCCAGTTGTTTGCTAATATAGCTAGATCATTTTTATTAAATGGAGAATGGCAAATTTTATATTCATCAAAACTTCTGTACCAGTGACATCACAGAAGCCTGTTTTGCAGCAATTTCACAGCTCATGAGATGTGTTGTTCCAATGGCTTCACAGGCCATACTCATTCTGCATACCGGGCGTAGGGTAGACTGAAGCCTCTGCACATGGAGACATCACAAGGATAAGGCATGATGACACACGGTGCAGACACACTGAGCACATGGGCTTCAGGCAAACCTGCCTTCAGGTAGGATTCCATCCAAGACTTGCAATAAGATACCATCTTTCCTCAGGGCATTTGTGGTTGAAATAAGCCTGGTGAGCTGGTGATTGAAGTCTGTGCCTACTACAGACTGTCTCATCGCTGGCTCAAGAAACTAGAGAATCTGACTTTTATCAGTGCCCCCAATGACAGTGCATGTTGCAGAAGAGAGAAGTCCTTCAGCACAGTCCTGTTTGTCTTCTCTGTGCAACATGTTAGCTTTGATTGTACTATGACTTGAGCAGTTGCTCATTTTTCACGTTGCATCGGAGTGCCTCCAAGGAAATTGGGAGATAGTCTCATTGACATCTGGTTGCAGACATACAAATAAGGACTTTGGCTTCCATTTCTTATTTTCCTTCCTGAAATCTTTATATTGTCGAATAGTACCAGTATGAGGATGAACAAAACTTTACAGGTTCCTGTGAAATCAGGAACTATAAGAGCTGGTCACAATTCACAGGTTGCTTCTACTCCATTTAGTGATAAAATGTACCCTTGTCCTCACTTTTTTTGTGCAAATGTTGGTAGAAAAAGAGCTTGCAATTTGATTCCTTCAAGTGTTTGTGTTGAGAGAGCTCTTGTTGCATATGTTCACAGAGAGTGAACATAAAAGGGGCCTGAGGATAGACAAAAAAATCTGTTTGACTATCTGACAAATAGTTACAGAAACATTTTGCATATTTACCCATCTTCTAAAAGAAACATATTGCTATGCAACAAAAATGTGTTTACTGTAAAATGACATAGATGACAGTAGAGCTTAGAACACACTTGAAAGAGTTGGATTTTGTAAGCAGCTCATTTGCATAGAAACATAGGAACCTAAGCCTAAGAGACAGCATCAAGGGATAAAAGACATCCATTGGGACCAGTCTGCATTACCCTTAGGTTTGCATGGTTTTCTTTTCCTCTCAGGACTGAATATTTGTTTAACTATTAGATCAGTTCATGAAATAATTTTATGTAGTAACTGTATAGTAACTGCCTTGCCACCAGATTAGTCTAAACTCCTCTTGAACTGATGTTGCTAAATTTATATAACTTTTTTATATCACTGGCAACTTACTTTTCTATCTCTTCATGAAAAATAAATTCATTCTCACTTATGAGGTAGTGCTCCTTCTCAGTTACAGGCTGAGACCTGTCAATTTTTTACTTAGTTATCCCAATAGAGGGTTGTCATTCATATTCATTTTTTTCTCTCTTCTCAGCCAAGCTGTGCATCAGTGATGCATTAAACTGAAGCCAAATTGATGTAGCACATTCAAATTTCAACCTTGTTAGTGGAGAGAATGCCAAGAGTTTAAAAAGTGTTAGGCCTTTGAGATGATTGAAGATTAAGATGCTGGAAAAGGAAACTTTCAAATTTAACAAGATGATTGCTTTTACCTCTGGGAGTTCTATGTAAAAATCTCTAAGCAGCTAAATGAAAGATGTCCTCAAGCACTAATATAACAGAATGGTAAATGTAGCTATTATAATGCATAAAAACCTGAAAATAATTTGATTATGTAATTAAGTGACTAAAATCCTTCTTGCCAATTCAATACTCTGAACTGCTACATGAGGAAAGAGGCTTTGTAAACCCAACCAACAAAATAAGTTTCAGTTACTTTTAGTTAACATGAGATAGAATATATTTTGCTCAGGGATTGGTTAGCAGAAAACAGATTTTCACCTCTGGATAGGTATGTCAGATCATGCCTGGGTTAAGAGTTGAAAGTTGTTACCGTTTCTATGTAGCTGTGTAACAGTTTCTCTGATTTCCTGTATGTTTTTGTAGAAAAAGCAAGCTTTTTGTGCTTGTCGCAGTGCAAGAGGTTGAGGTTTCCTGATGATTTGATTGTTCATCTCATGGACTTCAAAATTTGAACTTAAAGTTATAAATAGGAATCTCTCTTAGATATTACTCTAACAGGAAACATCTAGATTCTCCAGTGGTATTTGCTGAGGCTTGAGCTATCTCTGCTCTGTGCTTTAAAAAGTGACACTAGAGCTGTTTGAGGCTCAGGAGACTGGATGCCAACCTGGTCTAAGCAGGTAAAGTACTGAAGCGGTACATGGTGGATGTCTGTGCTGGAGAAGGTAAGAAACAGCAAGTTAACGTTGTCACAAGAAATACTCATAGGCATGCATGATACGGGCACAATATTCTGATGACACACAGAAACGGAATGGCTACAAAAGCTGCATCATGCCCATCTATGGAGATACATAAAATTAAATTAAACTAACACCTATGAGAAGTAACAAGAGATTAACAGTGACCCTATTTTGGGATAGGGACAATCAACTGGATTACCTTTCATGTTACTTTACAGTTGTGTTTTCCTGTGCTTCACGGTCATCTCTGTCAACAGTCGTGCTCTCTCAATCCCTAATATTCGCACTGCAGTTAAAAAAGTTGTCCAGTATATCTGATAATAACTGATCTACCTGCAACTAAGAATATGGTGACAGTTTAAAGCATAAGGTAAGGAATAGGTGCTAATAATAACAAAAATGAAATAGGTAAACTTAAATTAGGCTAAGGAATAACAATTATCACCTTAACAATTATCCCAAGGGGCTTTCTTTTTCTGTTTACGGGGTACATTTGGTCTGCACCAGCAATACTACATGAAATGAAGTTCTAGCTGAGAAACATTTCAGTTAGAGCAAATATTGAAACTTTACAGATGCTTGCCTGCAGCTGTACAGAAAAGACAAAGAGCCTCCAGACAAGCCAGCCCCACAGAGCTTTTTACTTGCTAAGTTTTAGCAAGATGTATGAATATCTATGCAGATGGGAAACAAGAGCTAGGATGAGACATTAATAGAGCCCACTGGGAACTGGGGCCCTGATGTTGCCAGAAGCAAACTCCCTTCAGCACTCCATGCAGCGGGGGAGATGTGAGGGTGCACAACACTCTGATGAAACAGGCCACGGAGATCAGGAATCATCAAAGCCCCATCTCAGCAACATCACAGGCTGGAACGAAGAGTGTTGTGCAAGTACCTATAGAAATAATGCATGGAAAGAAAACAGGAGGGAAAGCCTGCCCTCTCACAAGATGTCCTAGATATATGTTACAGAAGAAATTTTGTTTCTCTAGAGACCTGTGCATTTATATCCCAAAAGATGTTTTGGCCCTGGAATAGTCTGGTCAAAATTTTCCTGGTGTGGGTGGACAGCAGAATTACCCTAATAAATTAAGCCTAGTCCTCAGCTTTATTTCACTTCTACTAGCTGGACTAAATGTAAACTCCCTATGGACATTGCTCCACCCTGGAGGCTTGGCTGCTGGGGTGCAGGGACAGCTTATACACACTACAGCTGCGGGTAGCCCCTGCCAGGGTGCTGTGATGGCTGGTGACTCCCCCGGACTCCAGGAGCATTGGGGCTCCCCACGGTGGGTGGCAGGTCAGGCCCTGGCATCCAGAGCCCATCGCACCACTCTAGCTGGGAGCAAGGCAGCCAGGAGACACTTAGGGACAGCCCCAGCCATGGGCATTGAGCCCCTCTCTGGGGATGGGATGTTGTTCCATGGATGGAATCAGGATCAAGCTTGTGGAGGGAACTGGGGTCAGACCCAGCCCCTGCCTCATCACCTCCGGCTTGGGCAATGCCCAGCTGCCAGGCCCAGCCCTGTCGCCTACAGAAGACCCACAGCCCTGGGTCTTCTGTAGGCAGAAGCCTGACACTCAGTCTCTCTTTTCTTGTGGTAGTGAAGCTCAAGTGGTTACAGAGGATGCTTTAAATACTGGAGTTCTGATTTGAAAATCCTCTGCTCTCTTCCTTTGTAACCATGGGGTCTTATCGAAACACCACGGCTGTGTCCAGCTGTGCCACTTGCATCTGCATCTCTCCTTGTTTCAGAAGTGTGCTTCAGGCACAAACATCCTCCAAAGTACTCGTTGAAAAGTGATAAACCAACTGTGGCTTCTGTCTGCCTTTGTCTTTATCGATAGTGCTATTCTTCAAAGCCTCCTCAGCCCGTGCTGCTGCAGCCTTCTCTTTCCTTGCCATCTCTAAGTAGTAAGGATGGAGCACAAATCTTTTTCCTCTCTGTTGGCTGCCCTGAGTATGGGCTGCTGAAATTTTAACCTCTTATCTGGAGTGGGAGTTTGATTGACAGATTCTAGGTCTGACACAGGAGGCAGAAAGCCTTTGAGGAATATGACTGTCTTGCTTAAGAAGCCCATCCAAATCTAACCAATGAGTACTCAAACTAATCTCTGGTAATAACTACATAAAGGGTCACTGCTTGAAAGAAACAATGTGATCAAGTGTTCCCTTGCGTTCCGCCTTTCCATCCTCTTTTTTCCCTTTGAAGTAGAAGACTGGGGGCAATAGGGATAGAAATGCTTTGTGTATGTGGAAAACACCTTCCTGAGAAAACTAATATATTCAGGCAGAAATATCTTCCTTTTTCTAGATATGCAGAAAATCAAATGCACAGTGGAGCAGTAAGTGGAAAAGGAGGGTTTTCCTTGGTTTCATTTTATTGCAGTGAAATTCATTTCTGTGCCAGAAACAATGTCACAGTAATGACTAATGTCACAGAGGTCCCAGGTAAGTGCAAATTTTGGGTAACTATTGTGCCATATTTACTGTGAAACAGAATCACTGTTCTTAGAAAGGTTGAAAATGAGCTCTTCTACAAAAGAGTGTATTTTCCTTCCTTGCAAGTATCATACATTTTGACATGTTGAAAGTTGAAAAGAAGAAAAGAAGACTTGCACATCAGGAATATCTAACTTCATTATTTCAGTTCTGCTGAAGAACATTCCACATGACAAAAATATGCTATATAGCTTTTGGGTAGCAAGAGGAGAAGAGTTCCTCAGCTGAGTTGGAAATAACCTATTGGAAGGTTTCTTTCCTGAAGTTGCAGTCAAACGGGTATTTTGATTTCAGAGACAATAGTAGTAAACCAAAGGAGGATTTGAAGTTGTGTTAGTTTCCTGCAGTGGACCCTAACTCTATGCAATATACATATAGAGGGCTTTTGGCTTCCATTTATAATCATCAGTGGAAGATCAGAATTTTTGGAGTCCCAGATCTATCACTTCTTCTGTGGCCAGGGATTCTTAGGGCTTATATGATTCTAGCACAGGTCAGTGACCTACGTGCTGATAATTTAAAAATTGTTCATTATGAAACAAAATAAAATTTTGAAACCATTGAAAATATTTACTGTCTATTCAGTATCTTAATTTTTTTTTCTGTTTTACTGTGGTGCTGTCATTTATTCAACAACAGACCCAGTGGTCCAGCCTAACAGATATTGTGGTGAGCTGATTTTCAATAAGCTTTCAAGCTGCTCTCTGTGTGTAAGCACGTGTGTGTACGCTCACCTAAAAATATCATCATACGTGGTGTGTGAGCATCAGCAGAAACATACATCATTCTGTCACCTATGTGAGAAGCTGCAGTAAAGTATGTGTAAAAGCCTATTGGATAACTACATGTTGTGCCTTAAAACACTATCACCTGCAAAGGCAGGTGTTAATGCATCAGGAATACACACATACTGTAGACAGTGTTGTGGAATGCAGAAACCCAGAGCACGTTTGTGCTCATATAGCTCTTCCTTTAGCATTTGACTTTGTTCAGGGCTAGTGTGTTGCTGTTGCTTGTCTATATATTGACACAATTGGTTCCATGTAGAGCATTTGCTGGTATCTAACTTTGTTTGCAAAGACTGTATCAGTGGGGGTGGGGATGTGAGAGGAAGAGAGGGAGAGAATATTTTTAATCAGTTTTATGTAGGCAGGAGGGAAAGGACAGATGTACATTGTAAAAGTATCAAATTTTTAATATTTTTCTTGTGATATCAAGCAGCAAATAGACCAATCACAACTGTGTAGTAGCTTTATTTGTGCTTTTTTGGGAAGACTTGGCACTGCTAAGCACCCTTATGATGCCTTATTGTGGTTCCTGCTTGACATTCCCTGTCCTTGACATCTCTCTTCCCGTGAATCAATGATGACTGCCATCTTAGCCCTCAGGCTTCTCCATGGCTGCTTTCAACTGAGCTAGCCTCGTCTGTTTTTTCTTGCTGTCCTACTTTTGCCCCTCACCGCCCCCTCTTTTAAAGTCTGCAGCAACTTCAATTCAGCTTGCAAGCATGGCTGTTGTGGATAGCTTTTTTGAAAGGCAGTAGGTTTGCACACCCTGCTGAATCTCTGGTTGAAATGTCTTTGCTCTGGTGCGCAGTGTTGGCAGGGTGTCGAGGGGAAGGGTTGCAACCAGTCTGCACCTGTTCTACATGGTTTGACACAAAATGGCAGCCTGAGATGAGCACGGTCACTTGCCTGGATAATAAATTTAAATATAAAGTGAACAATGCACAGGAGCAATGTAGTTTCTCGATGGATATGGTTATCATGAGGTAATCACACCCAGAGGGGATTAGAAGCATTCGTTTATTCTTGATGCTTTATTAAACCCTAAGGACATGATTATCCCATGCCAGTAGTCATATTTTTTGTTATATCTTATTGCTTAATTGCAACATCATACCAAAACCAAACAAACAATTAAAAAAAAAAAGAAAAAAAAAGACAGAAAAAGGGAAAACAGAGATCGGGTGAGATATTGCTGAAATCACTGTAACAGAGTATGATGGTTTCTGAGCTGCTAGCTATGTATGCCAATTAACCCTTCTCAGAGAAAATCCACAGAGGTGTGCTTTCAAGAGAGGTACCCCCTGCTTCTCACACAAACAGATACGTGGTATAGTTTCTCTCTTGGTATCTCATGCACTGCTCCAGGCTCTTGATGTCAAAATATACCAGCTGAGAATGTAGGATAAGAACAGCCATAGGCTTTCCTCTGGTCCTCAAGACATTTCAGATCTATACTTTCCCGATTAGTATAATACCCTGTTTCATCAGAAGCACAAATATCCTTTTCTCCTGGTCTCCAAATGGGCAACTTTTACAGCAGTACCTGAAAAGCCTCAACAATGAAAACAGAAAAACACAGAAAATTCACCTGGAAGTCTGAAGCTCTAACCTATATTTACTTTTTCCATTGTGAGAAACATTTAAACAATTCCTTAACATTTATAACTGCACATCTATTTGAAATAATTGAAACGGAAACGTTAAAAGAAATTACATTTTGCTAATCCATTTACAATGGTATAAATTGCTTCTCATAGCCAACTGCCAGGCTGGCTGTTTTATTTAATAACTTTAATGCTGAGGTTCCCTGAGGCAAGGAGAGAGTTATCCCACCAACTGCAGAAGGTTTTACTGAAGTGTCCCCTGGCTATTGTCCAGGGACTATGAAGGAGCTCGGCTAACGGGTTCACTTGCATTCCATGTCTCTGACAAATATAGCTGTTAGATGTTTTAATGCAAACTAATTCAGCATGAAAAAGGAATAAACAATGAGTCCTAGCAAATCAGACTGTTTTATTAATATATAATTTTGGCTGGGTGGCTAATAATTGATCATTATAAAATATATTGTTTTTACATTTTGAGAGCCTGGGACTGCAATTATGATCTTATTCCCCAGCAGAATCACTGATATGTCTCAAATTTAAAGGAAATAGTGTCTAAAAGGATAACTCACAAGCATATTTATTTGATAGTCATTGCTCTAATCGACTGTATCTATAGCATTTATTCCTACATTCAGTAGCATCATGGAAGAAAATTTTTCCTCCCCTGTCTTCATGATGAGCTGCATCAGGCTGGCTTTTTTTTCAGGTTGTGAGTAAACGTGATTTCCCTGGCTGTGTTCTTTTTTGTTTTTTTTTTTTAATATTCATGCGTTGTTGGGGTTTTTTTTTTTTTTGGTGTTTTTTTTCGTTTTTGGTGTTCATATAAGTGGAGTTGTTCGGTGTAGTGAAGGTCAGGATCCAGCCCATTTTCCTTACTGTGAACTCTGCAGTACACTCGGTCTCTTGCTTGTTGTATGAAGGTCAGTATTAGACTCAAGCCTGGCCCCTCCCAGTTCAGCATGCTGTTAATTTCTTCAGTATGAGACATGTTAGAGAAACCCCAGGTTTCTCCAAAGATTGAAAAGTTGCTGAGTAATATAAATGAATCAGCTTTTCAATAGTAAGACTGTACAGCTTCACATATTCAAATGCTGCAAAATGTTACTGTTTCTGAGGCTTAAGAGAACATGCACTTTCATATAACGGGAAAGTGCAGAAAAACCTATCAATCAAGTGAATTTTTCTTCCGTAAGTCTCAAAACCAGAACACTAAGAAATTAGCAAAATGTGTTAAAATATGTGGAATCCATGTTTCAGATTAAAAATAATTAACTATTATTAAAAATAGCAGGGACATTACCAGCTATGATTGTATTTTCAAATTGTATCAGTCATAGCTGCTAACCCTCTATGAATTATATAGGTTCATGATTGCTTTTTTTTATTATTACTGTCAAAGAAGTAAATTTTTATTTCCAGGAAAGTTGCCCTGAGGCAAAGACTTGAAATTGTTCTCAAGCAGATGCTATAATTAAGGATTGATCCGCACAGTGGGAGAAGTTGGATGAATCAGACATTGACATTTCTTTCTTTTCACTTTCCTTGTGACTGAAAGTCTGGAGTCCTCCCAACTAACAGAAGATGCTTAACTATGTAGAAGATGTAGACTTAGTAGTTTAGATACCCTTGATTATCAAGGACTGTCAAAGACAGATAGGTACTTCAAGTTGGCCGTTTATCCTATATCTTGTCATTGACTTTAGCAGGAGCCTAAGGCAAATATTCTCCTGACTTAGACTCCTCAAGTAGGTGCCTGATGTTGAAGTGGGATTTGGGTTTAGTTTAGCAGATTCTACCTGATCTCAATTACCTGACTTGGAAACAGTGATAAATATTCACATAGCAAATCTATAGTCACAAAGGGAGGTCTTTTGTCTTCAATACCTTGATTCCCTCCTTTAAACGTATTTTTGGATTAAGAATTGCTCAGCAGTATGTCAGGAGCTGGGCTTGCAATCCCCATTGAAGGGATGAAACGTTTCATTTAAATGTCCCTAGTTTGATCCTAGCTCTAAATCGAATTTCATGTGTGCCTTGTGCAATCAGCATTTTTCTGCAGCAGATTCAGGGCCCTGAGGTCATAGTATTTCTACACATAGGGATATAGAGAGATATGGATACCTTGTGCCTTGTTCCTTCACGCTACACTAGAAAATAGTAGGTGAGAAAATTAATCTGCTTTGTTATGCATGGTATTTGTTTTTTTTAAAAAATATTTCCATAGTAAATCAATTAAAGTATATACTTAAGCCACATGCATTGAGAAAAATGCAGTAAGTCTTTCAAGATAGTACTTGGTTGAGATGGCTTAAAAGATACACCCCAAAGAAATAAAAATGGTTTGGTTACCTGTGGCCTGTTGAGTTCTTTCTGTGCAATATGAAACTATCTATCAATTATATAAAATCATGCTGTCGCATACAATAATAAAATGCAAATAAATAAAATAACAGCACAGAATATCATAAATAATACTTGTGCAGCTTATCTGACCCAAGACTGAGATACAACAGACAGATACAAGTCATTATCTACAAATGCTTATAAAATTCATTTTGTTTACAACGAAGAGGAAATAGTCTCAAAATAAACTGGAATTTTATCCAGGAGTATTCTGTAGATTGACCTGACTCAAGACAGTAAACATCTGCGCAGTGAAGCCTCAAACAATGTTAATCCTCTTGATACAGATAGTGATGTTCTTGAGTAATATATCTAATTCTTAAACTTTATAAAATACTTTGGCTTTTAATCAGTGCAACTAAACAAGCATTTCCCTGCAATACTTTTTTTTTTTATTCTCTCAGAATTTTTCATTTCAAATACACAAAATCTGCCATGAATGAAGATTCATGAAGAATAGCCTTTCCCCTGGATGAAAGGACATTATCTCTAATGGGCTCTTCACAGGAAATAGAGGAAGGGACTCAGTTTATAACGGTACAGATCAAAGAAACCAAGGTATCCTGAAGTCCCTGTTGTGAACAGAAGCCCGAAGTTTTGTTATTACCTGTTTGATTTGAGGATGAGGAAACTCTGCGGTTTTATGAAATTGGTTTAGCAATACTTCTTGGCACGCTGATTTTGACTTTAAATTCTGAGCCTTCTGGCTTTACAATGGGCCAAATTAATTTTATCTGTCAAAGCAGAGAATTTACTTAAGAGACAAGAGACTAAGATTATGATTTGGAAAATTGAAACCATAGTTAGCTGATTGATTATCTTATTCAGAAAACAGTTCTCTTCAGTGCTTGGCCAAGCCCTCACTTGTTACCTTGATTATGCAGTTTCCCTCTGCTGGTGCCTTTCCTCTGGCAATGCAAAGTTCTTTGCACTTTCCACTTACAGTGGGGTCTGCCACAATACTGAAGCTGCCAGCTAGACACTCCTCCAGAATACAATTCTTCAGTGCCACGGCAGTTTTTCAACATTTTCCCTGATTCGCTTCATTTTCATCTGTTCAGTTTGTTAAGTTGCTTGGTTGGAACAAAGCTAAATCCTTTCTGACACTGAACCCAAAAGAAAATTCCCTTTGTTATAACTGTTGTTTCATATTGTGGCACAAACCACATCTCTGCTGTGTCCCCAGTTTACATATACTATAACTCTTGTGCTACCTCTTAATGTTCAAGTTCCTTCTGACTATGCATATGTTCAGCATTTCTCAAAATGAATGCGGTTATGGCCTCAGTTCTTCACAGGAAGGAGGTGGTGGTGGAGATGTGGCATCAGAAAGGTAAAGCAACAGACCTAGAAAATGGTGGTTGGTGGGTAACTCTCTGCCACAAACTTGTTAGCTTCTGATGCTGTTAGTTCTTGAGGAAATAAACAGAGGTGGGCTTGAAAAATCCGAGGAGTCCACATTTCTATGTCTTTTTGGCTTTATTGCAGAAATACTTAGCAACTCTTTTTTCTACCAAAGACAAACAGTTCTTATATGCTGATTTTAGTAATTTTGATATTTTATACCTCTTTCATGTTCTTCAGTGTAGTCCTGGCCTTCTGAATACTGTGAATAAATTTTATAACTATGTCTGTATGACTGCTTCAAATGCGGGGCTATATCTCCTGAATAAATCTTGTGGAAGAGAGAGACCAGGAGACACCTAATCCATTATGACTGGAGATGCTCTGAGCCATTAAACCAGCAGACAAGAGAAAATCTGAGGCTAGTGCAGAATGAAAACCTTGTCACAAACTTTGGGAATGAATTGATTAGGTAGGAAGCTTTCCTAAAATTCTTTGTTGAAAGGGAATTATAAGTAATATGACTTAGAACTGTTTTTCAGCCAGTCAAGGATGGTCTGCTAGGGCTTTGGGATGTGGCCCTGCACTGAACAGGTACACCATGGGGGCAACTGTAGGAGCAGTCTAAGACATGTTTTCTGGAATCCATATTTCAAAAATCTCGTAGGAGACATTTTGTTTCAGAATGTACTTCTCACTGTCTGATATAGAAGCCAGAGTCAGAGCTTGGAAAACTCTATCATTCAGAGGGACGTTTACTGACCTGCCATTCTTTGGTGTAATGGAATGCTCCAGAGGTGTTTTTCAGTGCAGGAAGTCTTTCAGCTACAGATAGTCAGGAGTGGGCTGTAGTGTACAGGGAGTCCTGGGTTGATGAATGGCTTGCTCTCTGTATCTGCTGCAGGTCAGTTTCCTAGAAAGGACTTTTGGTTCAGTCCGGGGACCTGGTGTTATTAAGCAACCCTTCCTCTAATTTAAAGAATAAAGAATGACATAGGTTATGCGGTGACCATTCTGAGATTTCACAAAAAGGGTAAAAGAAGACCTTTCTGTGTTTTATTAGTATGCCATCTTTCATAATCCCAAAGTTTTTTAGTTGATACTATGTACAACAATTAATTTCTACAGCACCGATATATCTTATTCATATCCAGAATCTATAATACTTGAAGCCCTTTTAACTAGCCTATAGAGAAATCCATCTGCAAGAGACTTTGTATGACTCCCTGTTTTCTATAACGCCCTTTTAATTTTTATCTGCAGGACAAGCAGAAAGAGGTTATATAGAACTAATGAGGAGGACTGTGCCATAATACCCTGTAAATTACTTCGAGCACTTTGCTGTGGAACAAGCACATTGTGCAGTTTAGGTTATCAGTAGGGTTTAGATATGAGACGTCTCCATGTAAAGGCTTGAGACTCTAGAAAATCAAAATAACTTAATAGTGGTAGCAAGCTAATAATTAGTGATGGTGAGGTGTTCTGTTCAGTTGGTTTCCTTGAAAACTGAGACTTTTGTAGAAACTAGCATAATAAATATCATTTCCAGAGTAAAAACTAAGCAGTTTCCTTTGCTAGCACTGTGACCATTTGTCCAAAGCACATCTTACTGATCTTTCTGACTGAGGTCAAGAAAGAAAAAACTTACACCATAAATACTGTTTATCATTCTAGTGTCTTATTTTTATTACATGTGGATCAACCTCAGTTATGCTCTGCTGAACAATTTTTCTTTCCATTTGTTTTTGGAATAAGGAAGAAGGAGCCAAAGTTATGGCATTCCCTATGAAAAAAATACTTGTTCGTCTTAAAGTTTTGAAATTCCTTTTTAGCTAGCCTATGCTGATAAGGGGGAAAAGACAGCTTATTCTGCTTGATTGTCAGATTTCCCTGAAAGTTTCTTTTACTGAACAAAGGTATGGTGGTGTGAGAGTGGCAACTTGAACCAAGGACTTTTTTGGAGTTGTTCTATCATCAGGGGACAGCACAGGTAATTTCTGAGGATGCTTCGCTGAATAAAAAATTGGCTGCATGGCCAGGCCCAGAAAGTGGTCTCCCCCAGGGCTCAGTAGTAGTGCCTGTCCTCTTTATCAATGATCTAGATGAGGGGATTGAGTGCACCCTCAGTAAGTTTGCAGATAACACCAACCTGTGTGAGTGTGTCAATCTCCTTGAAGGTCAGGACACTCTACAGAGGGATCTGGACAGGCTG
>NW_010423678.1:0-9349 GCF_000710305.1 Buceros rhinoceros silvestris
ACATAGAGCACCGGCTACACGCCCAGTGCCGTGTACGCGGCCAGGGAGGGAAGGATGGACCTTGGCAGTGTGCGTGGAAAGAGCCGCTCATCCGCGGGGAGGAAATCCTTACAACCAACATAAGGAGGGGAAAAAAAAAAAAAAAGATGAAAAAAACCCCAATCGTCTTCTGGAGTCTCTCTTCTGGAGTAGAGAGACTTGGTTTCTGAGCTGCTCTGCAGCGTCTTGTCACTCGCTCCACTGTCCCGGGTTGAGTCGTGGGAAGTGGGACTGCCACGAGGGGTCCCCCGTGGGGAGGGTTACCCCAGGCTGCTGGCATCAGGTCGGAAGCTCAGGGTGGATGGTTTTCTGCAGACTTTGTCGTTCCCCTGCCAATAGCTGTTCTTGAGAAATCTGAGAGGATTAACTAAGGACAGTGACTGCCTCGGGAAGGTGTTTTAGTGCAGAAGAAGCTGAAGTTCTGAAAGACAGGTCTGTAGCCAGTTGTGGTGGGTAAATTCAGAATGCAAAATTGATGCTTTGGTGCAGGTGAAAAGGACTGGAATGAAATGGAGTCTCAATTGTCTTTGTAGCATCCCCTTCACATCTCCCACCCAACATTTTGAGTTTCAAGTTCTACATCAGTTTTCCTACTCTGCACAGAGAGATGATTCCATAACCCCTCTCCCTTCTCATAGGGTGTGTACCTAAGGGGGGATAGGTACTGGAGTGATATACTGGAGCAGACACATGGAGCTGGCTAAGGTGAAGACCGCTCAGGATGGTTTCCTCCCATTGTCTTGTACTGGAATTGTGCCACTTCATTCAAGTCTAAGGAGGTGCATAGCCCTCTTTATCTGTTTCCGGACTACAGTCAGCTCCATAAAAAGAGTGAGCACCTGTCCTTGCTTGTTTGTTCCTTTAATGTGTGCCAGGCTGGATATGATGGATGGTTCAAATCTTGAATTTGGACAAGGATTTTGCCCCAGTGATCTGTATCTTAGATGTGTTTTAAGTTGTTGCTCTTTTTTTTTTTCATTTTTTTCTTTTCCATCTTCTGCCAAGTATTACCTAAAAACATTCCACTTTGCACATTTGAATTTGCTGATGCGTGCAGGTCAGAGAATGCCACGGACTATTCTTATGGGGTGGAATAGTACCTGATGTAAACGAATTTATAGTTTCCTGTTTCTAGGGTCTGAAACTTAGAGACTGGCTCTTTGAAAGTGCAGAGGTTTTGAAAAAGCTGCGCTATAAAGCTCCAGTCATGCAAAACCATATCCATGGGATCAACTTTCCTTCTAGGCACATAGTTTCTTCCAATTTCTTATGATAGTACGTGTGTGCTTACAAAATGAGGTTATTTTATGCAGACGCTAGTAAATTGACAGGGTGTAAAATATAAAGGAAAACTTCTTTAGCTTGCTTTGGTTATGCTAGTTTTCTGGCTGCAACATCAGGAATACTGATAACTGCTTCAATTTAAATTTTTTAAAAATAGCATGATTGATGGAAGAAGTCAGCGAAGTACCTTTATGCATTCATGGGAACGTGACTCTGAAAGGTGATGCTGGAGTGTTAGCAGGAGTTTTGCTCTGTTCTTCGGTAGTGGCAGGGTCTTGTCTGCTGTTTCTTAAGAAGGTGAAAAATCTGTGCATTGAATGTACACGGAATGTTTTCTTTAGTCAAAGTGACAAATAGATGGTGTGATCTGTATTTTGGCCCTAATCATCCCAGCCAGTCCCTATGACCTAACCCTGGACTGTGGCATACACGTACGATACAGATATTATCTGATATTTGGGTCTGTGGAGGGTGCTTAAATATTCAAGCTCTGACAGTAAGTTTTATGTGATTTTTTAAATATTTTGGATCCTTGTATGCACTCTGTTTTCAAAGTACTTCTTTTAGTGATCTAGCAATGATTTTTTTCTGAAAAGATTATCGGCAGAAAGATCAAATGCAAGTCTTCAGAGGACTATGTTCAGCAGATGTAATTGCCTGTTTTTTAAAGAAAGAGCAGGCACTGACTAGTTGAAATACTAAAAGAAAGGATTTAAAGCTGATTATATGCATATCATCTCAACAGCCCATTTTACTAAAAAAACTCATGAAAGGAGCCTTGAAGGAATAAAAGTTTACCCTATCCAAGACTTGCTTAGTCTAAATACCGGTTTGCCCATTTTGCGAAATGCAGTTGGGGCCAAGCTGTAAAGGAGAGCTCTCCCTCTGGAGCTGAATTAAGCTGCAGCTTCATTGTGGCAGTGGGTAAAACACTCGGGGAGAGAATAAAACTGAAATATTTCTGTAGAACTTCCCAGGCATTAGGTGTCCCAATTCTCTTTAACACCTGGACAATTTATAGGGCTGACTGTTTTAATAAGAGATATATCAGCTTTGTGTAAATAATTTGACTAAAATTACAAATAAGCAACTTCTGGAAAGGTATAGCCTAGTGCAGAGCACTCGTGCAAATGTGTGGTTTTCTCTTTCATGTTGCTTTCAACTATAACTTTTAAAACTGTCAATGAATATACTGCAAATTGCACAGCTAACAAATGAAAGGCACCGGAAATTTTATTTGTTCATGGATGAACATGTCCCGTGACTATGCTCAATATATTTTCTGAGGGTAGTTTCTCTAAACAAGCTGAAATTTAAAGATCCAGTTGTCTCCTGGCATGGTAAAATTTATTCTTAGAAAAGCAGCTATTTTGGCATTACACATTAACCTCCACTGGAATACCAATATTTCTGGGTAGATACACGATTGAAAAGCACGTGATTTCTTGCGAAGATTTGGTTCCCGAAAGACCAATTACTTCTGGGAATGTCGCTGTCTTTCTGCAGCTGTTGCTTGTCACATTGAGAAGGTCTTTTGCTCATGACTTTAGATTTTACTTCAGGCTGCCTGCATACTTACAGTACCATTAGTGAATGATTGTATGATTGGATAAAATTAGTTGAAAAGTTATAAATTTTTAATTTTGGGGGGGAGTAAAACATCCATGCTGCAGTTGTCAAACTGGTGGGAACTCAGGAAAGCATGTCCACTGTTACCGATGTTCTTATTTTTAAGAATAAATGTGCCTAGTAGTTAAATTATTCTCATCTAACTATGGGGGACAGGGAGAAGACATATTCTCTCCTACCCCACCCTCCAAAAGAAGCCAAAACCAGAAGAGGATCCCCACTTAACTGGGGTTCGGAGTTAATTTTATTCTGCACCAAACACTCCCGTTGATACTCAGGTCTGGGAAGTTCTGATCTTCCGTTGTGTTTAAGCAAGACCAAGGGAGCTAATTTTGTCATTGCACCAGAACACTCATTTTGCTGAATTACTGTTGCTGCTTTTCCTGCACAAATTGTTTGTCCTGTCTTTGGAGTGTGTGCTGAAAAAAAATGAACTGACTGATAACGCTGGTTTTTAATGCAGTTTTTTAATGCAGAATGCTGGTTTTTAATGCAAAATTATATCTTACATTCACTTAAATGTAATGTATATACCTCTTTTTTTTTGGTGACAATTCAAGGTAATTTTCCCAGTGGGGGTTAGGAAAGAAAAATAAATTATTTCTGGAAAACTATTAAGACAGGAATTGTGGAAGCATGGGAAGCTCAAAAGAGATTTTTGTTACCAAGCTGTAGAAAAGCTTATTCCTTCAACAGAAAGTGATGCCGATAAATCATTAATGCCAATAAATATTTTATCAAGAGTTACATGCCAAATAAAGGCATTTTGATAAACCACTGCAGGGAAGGGAGGGTCTCCTAAGAACAGCACTGCCAGTGTTGAGCAGATGGTAAGATGGTGTAAGATAGTAGTAGTGGGAATCAGGCTTCTCAGACCTGGCTGCCAGGGGCTCTACCCACGTTCCCAGACCTGAATCCATCCCAGAGAACTGTGTGTAAGCCAGTGTTTACCTGTGCCAGTCCGGTGGCATGAGAAGGCTTCTGCCCCTCAGGGCTTCAAGCCTGCAAGTCAGCACGCTCACCTCAAGGAGCAAGAAATAACTTGCCACCACCTCCTGGGCTCTCAACACTCTCCAAGAGCTCCAGTCCCCACTCACCGAGTGGTGTGACAGACTGCACGCAACTGCAGCCATCACTGGACAGTGAGTCCTCTGCCCTAGTGAGGCCACATCTGACGTACTGTGTCCAGCTCTGGGCTCCCCAGTTCAAGAAAGACAAGGAACTACTGGAGAGAAACCAGCGAAGGGCTGTGAAAGGGGATTAGGGGACTGGGGCATCTCTCTTCTGAGAAAAGGCTGAGAGACCTGGGTCTGCTTAGCCTGGAGGAGAGAGGACTGAGAGGGGATCTTATCAAACCTTATCAGTATCTAAAGGGTGAGTGTCAGGAGGATGGGGCCAGACTCTTTTCAGTGGTGCCCAGTGACAGGACGAGGGGCAAGTGGCATAAACTGGAACACAGGAAATTCCATCTGAACACGAGGAAAAACTTCTTTACTTTGAAGGTGACAGTGGAACAGGCTGCCCAGAGTCTCCTTCTCTGGAAACTTTCAAAATCTGCCTCAGCAGGTTCCTGTGCAACCTGCTCTAGGTGAACCTGCTTTAGTAGAGGTCATGGACTAGATGAGGTCCCTTCCAACCCCTACCTTTCTGAGATTTTGCGATTCTGTGACATGGCCCTCCTCCTCCTCCTGGTGATGCTGTGAGTGATGTGTTTCAGCAGGCACCTGGAGAGTGTCTGTCAGGTGCAAGAACCATTTCTGGTCTCCACCTGTTGGTGCTCGGGGTGTGCCTACAATCCAACCTTTACTGTGCCCGTGGGTCACATCAGCTGCTTATGGCAACTCCATGGCAATGAGAGGCTTTAGTGGGGTTGTCCTGTCCACCAAGTGGAGGTTTTTGAGTCAGTTGTGTGTTTCTGTGCTTTGGAGAAGGCTCTTAAATGTGGGTGTTATAGTTTAACCCCAACAAGTGCCTATTTCAGCTGGAACAAATTATGAACATCCTGCTCCTGCTTTAGTGAGGCACAGAAGAAGGGTTTTGAGGGGAGTGTGTTTGGGAGGAGTGTGTTTTTGTCGATGCATTTTCTCCTGCTTTTCCTACTTTAAAAAGCACAGTTTCAGGGAGGGGGGAGGCTTGTTAGCAGCAATGGTCTTCTCGGATATTCATCTGTATTGAAATTATGAAAAAAATTGTTGCATTTCAGGTTCTTGAAGGTTCATTTGGTTTTGGTGTTGAGCTTTTAAGAGTGTTTTTCCACAGTTACAATCAATTACATTTTATGATGGCTTTTTCTTTTTGCAATGTTACATACACAAGTATAAAAAGGCTTTTATTGAACTTCTCTTTTAATTCTCTCCTCTCCTCTTCTCTCCTTCATTGCCCATTATTTATTTCGAGAAAATGAGGTTGATGAGTAATTAATACCATTAATTAATTAATAAGTATAAATACCCATTATTATTATTAATCCCATTAATTAAAATGGCAAACTGTCCCCAATATATTACTCCATTTCTTTCTTTCTTTTCTTTTTTTTTTTTCCCCCCAAGAGAACTGGGTATCTTCCTTCTGGTTTTTAAAAGCAGGCAGAGGGTCATCCTGGAAAGTGACAGCAACTTTGGTGGAGCCACTGTGCCAGGGAGTAAAATTGAGTATCTGCAATTTTTTACCACCAGAGTCTATCCAGGGAATAAGTTTAAGGTCTTAAATCTTGGAAATATATTGTAAGGTGCTAGTGGCTAATTTATCTCTGCTTTGGATGTACGATGGGTTTAGGTGTGTTACTAAATTTCATTGAAAGACATTTTTTTTCTATCTGATTTTTTTTTTTTTGGTAAAAACCCTTCTCTGAATAAATGCTTATTTTAAGAAAGGATATTTGGTGTCTTTCATACATAACAAAAACCTATATATATATAAAAGACTAATTTCTCCAAGTGCAAAACCAAACTTAATTGTTATTAAGACTTCTGTGAAATTCAGAGTTCTTTTCTTTTGCTAACCATGCCTTCCCAGTCTTGATAACTTATACTTGACTTGTTTGGTCCAGCAGGTGTTTAAATCCATGCACTTAAAAAAATCTTATGAAAGGCACTCTTTTTTACCAAGGAGCTGCATTTATTGCATGGTAGTAAACGATCTTGAGGAAGTCTGTTCTTAAAATTGATTTTTAAAAAAAGCAATCAATAAAATGAAATTGCTTTGAACAGAGATCACTTATTGTGAATGTAGACTTTGTGGGTCTTATCCGGCAAGCATCTGCCCATTTAGCCCTGATTTCAGCATGCCAAAATTACATGCTTATTTTTAAGCAAAAGATTAGTTTGCAGATTTGAAGCTCAGCTGAAAACAGAGCATCTCCTCTTTGAAGCTTTGACTTATTTCTGACATTCATTTTGCTGCTCTCTGGAGTTACCCTAACATAATGCCAAACACATCTCTGTCTTTGAATACCCCCATTACAAATGTGCCTTTCCCCCCTCTTTGCAGTCAGTGTGAGATCCGTGTGTGGTTAGAACAAGAGAGGGTGGTTAAGAAGGAGGCAAAAGCACGGTTAAAGTATGGTGTGCCAAGGCAATTAACCCAATCAACATCACTTCGCCAACCAAAACAGCTGGTGCATGCTGAGACTTGAATTTCTTTTTTTTTTTTACCGGGAAAGTACACTTAAATATTACATGAAGACCTAGCAAATGCATTTCATATGAACAGTGTGCAGGCGCTGCGGTTTTATTTTATTGCAACCATTTTAAAGGGCTGACTTTGAAGCGGTGAGTGTTGACTTTGTGGTGTTTGAGCCTTTCAGTGCCTTTGATTCATGATCTCTCCTTCAGCAGAGGTTAACACCACCGACTCTCAAAGATGGCAAGTGACCTGAAATGAGAATGTATGAAGAGTTATAAATTGTCCTGACCTACAAAACTGGATCAGATAATGATGTAAAAACCAAAACAAAAGGGAGGAAGCAAGAGATCAATAGTAGTTTTTAAAATTGTTTTAAATGACATTCAGAAATTGTTCTCAAAATATTCGACAGTTGCATTTTTCCAAATGCTGGTGAAGGATTAAAGTTAAATGTGACTCTTTGCCTCGGACCACAATTACTAACGTCTAATTAATAAGTCTTTAAAAAGCTGGTGTGATTTCAGAAACATATTCTTGATTGCCGAGCTTTGCGTTGAAGATCTGACACTCTTGAGGTAGTTTCCTAGGAAAAAGGCATTCAGTTTTGATGGAACAACAGCAATAACAGACACAGCTAATGAAGATTAGTAAATTAATAGCAAAGTTTTCCTGACTCAGCAGTTTTTAGCCCCTTCCTCTCTGGAATGATTGAAAAATACACTGTTTGTCTCTTTACTTCTTACCCCTGGCTCATTTGGGCCATACAGGTTTGGCAGGAAAAATAACTTGCTAGTAATTCACAGGCCATTTCATAGGCAGAGTTCCCTTTTGCCACCTGTTTTATTTGATGTGTTTTTATGTGAGAAGCTGTGGCATTTCAGCGTGTGCCACACCCAGTGTTCTCTGTTATCTCATCTGACCCAGCTGATACAATTTAGTGCCTTTTTTCTGTGTATGGTTAAGATTAGGGCATGGCTGTGAGGAAGGCAGCTGAAGATGTGTCTAGGTAAGACTGGGACGTTTAATGAGATGAACAAGGGTTGCAGTAGGGGGACATGTGTCTCTTTGGGAGTGCTAGTCTGTAACTGGCAACTTGAGCTCCTAAGTTAGGGGTGGGTTTATACGGTGGTAGATCAGCCACACCTTCTTCCATGGAGGCAGAGTCTCACAGATATCATGGCATCATATACACTGTCTTGATTTGCTTCTGAGGAACACCCTAAAAAGAGATCCCTGTGCCATACTGTTGTACTTCTGGTACTGCTGGTGCACCAATACTTGGAGTATTCTTGAGCAAAATACCAGTCTCAAATCCATGTGGCATCTTTCTTGCACTTATTCTGTCCCAACTCAGTATTCCTTGTCCCCTGCTCTGCTTACAAGGGTCTCGTTTGTATGCAAACATCACTCAGTGGTGCTCATAACATAGCTTGTGAAGCTGGGCAAAAAGCCTTCTCCAGTGCTTATTGGTGTATATACTAGCAGGTCATAACCTCAGGCATTTGCTTCCATGGATTTGAAGTGAGACATTCAGGAGCTGTGCAGGCAGCTTCCTCTAGCTGCATATCCTAGGGCACAAGCTAAAACTGCTGTCCTTTCCATCTCCCTGGCATGTAAACCTCTCCTCCTCACTAGGACCAGCCTACAGGCTATAATCAGAGCTCACAGTTACTCTTCCTTTGGCAAGCAGAATACATGGGAACTTCCTGGGTTTGTATAATTTTAGAAAGAGGTTCTTAGGAATTGAGTCTCTAGGAGACAAGATACAAAGAAAGTACCAAATGTTCTAATTCTGGTAATAGGAAAAAAAAATCTTTACTGTTGTATAAACCAAGACACCTTGACTCTTAGCGCTTGGAGATGGTAAACAGAAAATGTACCCATAAAAAATAGGACTCTCAGTGTGGTATGGAGAACTCCGTTGGTCCCATGGCAACCAGTGACCATGAACTCCTTGAGACAGCAGCAGCCTCTCCTGCTGCCGCACGATGTCTGAGTAAAATGGCAGAAACAAATCTGTGCTGTTTGAGCAGGTTACAAAAGAGTGAAAAAGCCAAGTCTGTCTCACAAGCAGTATTTTAGCTGATACAGCAGAATATTTCACAGAACCACAGAATGGTAGGGGTTGGAAGGGATGTCTGGGGTCACCTCGTTCATCCCCTCTGCTAAAGCAGGTTCACCTAGAGCAGGTTGCACAGGAACCTGCTGAGGCAGATTTTGAAAGTCTCCGGAGAAGGAGACTCTGGGCAGCCTGTTCCACTGTCACCTTCAAAGTAAAGAAGTTTTTCCTCATGTTCAGATGGAATTTCCTGTGTTCCAGTTTATGCCACTTGCCCCTTGTCCTGTCACTGGGCACCACTGAAAAGAGTCTGGCCCCATCCTCCTGACACCCTCCCTTTAGATACTTGTCGCAGGTTGAAAAAGGGAGGCTGTTTCCCACCGAAAGGGATTCGACAAAATAGTGTGTCGGCTGGGAAAGCAACACCAGCCAAACCACACACAAAAACTTTTGATGCTTGTTAACGGCTTATCAACATGTTAACGAGCTCATTAAGGCTTTAGTCGGGCAAAGGAAATGATAACACACAGACTACATATAAAAAGGATAGAAACAGAAAAGTTTAATAGGAAAACACCCCCAAAGTAAAATCATTTTCGAAGTTAAACCGGACTGGAAAAGGGAGAGAAAGAGATAAAGGGAGAATAGATAAAAGTGTACAGTTACATATAAAATGTCCTGACCGAAATGATCCCCGCTTACAAACAAACTCCC
>NW_010423679.1:0-2496 GCF_000710305.1 Buceros rhinoceros silvestris
ACAGCTGCAACTCAAACGCTTTTCTCGTGTCCATCCCTGTTTTCCTTTCTAAGCTGATCTTGTGTTATCAGTCCAGCCGAAACGAGAGGTGGAGCAGAACTGCACAGCCGAGGGCTGCTTCTGGGCCAGAATAATTCAGTTTGGATGGGATGTCAGTATTTGAAACCAAGTAATAAAAAATAAAATAATTTTTCCTCTCTCTGTGGCCCTGTCGATGGGTGGTTCGGAGGCCAGGCTGCTCCCTGCTCCTGCCCCCTCCGCACCACGGAATGTAGGGATTTGACTCCATAATACAAGGGAAATGGTGTTACTTAATCAAGGTTCTGATATTTTTGTGGCCACAGAACAGTTAGTTATATAGTGTTGAGACTGACTAGTTCTGCAGTATGAAAGAATGTTAATAGTGGAAGAAGCGTCACGCACTTCATTCCATTAGATGGACTGAAAACGAAGCGCTCCCTTACAATGTGAATTGAGATGTCTGCCGTGTTACAGCAGTTTCATCCGAACAGCAGCACTGCGGGCGGTAGCTGCAGCCAGCGCTGGGTTTGGGGCTGACAGCAGTGACACAGTCGGTGACAGCACCTTGGACTGGTAACAGCTGGATTCCTTCCATCCCCTCCCCCTCTGCTGCCCAGCGCCCTCTTTTCTAAGACCACTGAAATCCCGTGAAGCAGCGTAACCCTTTTTGCATGTTGAATTCTCTGCCACATGTCTGACTCTGGCAGTTGAGCTACAGATTTTCACCTTGTCGTGGTGTGACCTTTTGCAGCCTTTATCTGCCCGAGATAAAGCAGGACTGTGAGTAAAAAAACCCCAAAATGTGTCAACTCCTGAGATATAGGATTGGACAGAAGCGCCCAGGAGCCTGACGGGTTCTTTTCAGGTGCTTTAAGACTTTGGCGAGCCGGCGGCTGTTTGACCAGTGAATTACGACGACAAGGTGGAATGCCCCGTCTCTTCTGACAAACCCAGTTTCTCTCTGTTGAGTGTTTGGGAGCGATTCCTCCTTGTGTGTGTCCTGGCTCTGTGTGACCGTGTTGGGGATGAAGTGGAGTGCGGTCAGTGCTGTCACCTAACTCTGATGTTGTCTCTTTTCCCTTCCTTTCTGCCCGCTGCTGCTTTCATTCTGTAGTATTGGTATTTGCCATTCATTTCACCTTCTGCATCTATGCATCTCATGGTAGGTGACAGGCTTTTACTCCTGGATTAGACACTCTGACGTTTCTGAATGCTAAAACTGAAAGCAGAAATTAATTACGACCATTTATTTGTTGCTGAAAACACTTCCTGCAGGTTCGGTGGAAAGCTAAAGCCGGTTGTGGTTTTTGGTTTTACAGCTTTTAATGACTGTGTTAATCACTGTCTGGCTTAATGGCTCCCGAGAAAAGGCACTGGCAGAGTTGTTTCAGGTTGGAGATGGGGTGGGTGGTGGTTGGGAGAGGTGTGAATCTGGCAGCAGTGCAAAGAAAGCCCCAGAAACTCTGTTCCTGGCAGGCTCAGAAAGCAGCAGTGCGTGGTGCGGGTGTGCTGAGCTGACCTGGCATTGTCCCTGCCGTTTGCTGTCTGAGGAGCTGATACAACCTAGGAAGCAAATTCTGTGCTTAGAAAACTTTCTAGGGGCCAGAGGAGGCTTGTTCTTTCCTCAGTAGCAGGATGGAGTAGGTGACTGGGCGAGCCTTCCTCATCCTGAAGCCGACGCAGTGCTGCCCATGTGCAGTGCATTCCCAAAACACAGACCTCAGGCGGTTCAAGCCAGTGTGCACCTCCCGGTCAGCAGTGGAAATAAATTTCCGTCCCTGGAACCGCACATTTTACCATCCTGGAGGTGGTCTGTGGCACACAGCGTGACCGGGGCTGTCATTCCAGTTACCGGGATGGGATGCACTGGTTAAAGCAGGGAGGCGCTGACTGGCAGCACAGAGTGGCTGCAGTGTGAGCAGCCTCCCGCTGGCCTGGTCAGGGCAGGTCGTCCCCGGAAGTGCTGTGTGTGGAGAGAGGGGGCAAGAGGAGCGCTCAGTCGCTCCCGTCAGAGAGGATTTCTTTCCAAGGAGACTGGAATTGCCTTCCCAAAGCCTGAGCTGTGAGGCAGTGAGTTCTTCTGGGACAGCAGGTTCCCATTCCCCCTCGGCAGGTCAGCAGCAGCAGCGCTGGACACAGAGGTGGCAGCTCTGGCAGTTCCCTGGTTTGTGTTAAACCCCTTTTGCCTCTGCCTAGAACTCGGAGCTCTTCACACTGACCTACGGCGCTCTGGTAACCCAGCTCTGCAAGGACTATGAGAACGACGAGGACGTCAACAAGCAGCTTGACAAAATGTAAGTGGATCCGCTGTGGCACAGCCTCGTAGCAGCTTGGGGTTGCAGCGGGCCTGTCCATGTGTGCCGCTGTTCGAGTAGAAGCCTGGCAGACTGCAGCGTGATACTGATATTCCTCAGATTTAATTTTTTTCCTCCACTATTTCCTTTCATAAGCGTCATTGTCTCTAAAGCCACGCTC
>NW_010423679.1:2625-5669 GCF_000710305.1 Buceros rhinoceros silvestris
CGCAGGGGTTACAACATTGGCGTTCGGCTCATAGAAGACTTTCTGGCCCGGTCCAATGTCGGAAGATGCCACGATTTCCGTGAGACTGCAGATGTAATTGCGAAGGTAGGGGTCAGAGCACAGCTCTGTCAGGGTTTTTGTGTGAGGATGGAGCTACTCACAGCACTGCTCACAGACTTTGATTGGGATTTTGGGGAGGAAAAAGAGAGAATTAGACCCCTGACTGCTGCTGACTGGTGGGAACTGGGAGAAAGGTGTGGTGGTTCAGAACCCTTCAGTCATTTTACAAAGGTCAGAGCTGTGCTGCCGCTTCATGGGACATGTTCTTTTTCTTACTCTGACATAACAGATAGCATTTAAAATGTACCTGGGCATCACGCCGAGCATCACCAACTGGAGTCCTGGAGGCGACGAGTTCTCCCTGATCTTGGAAAATAACCCATTGGTGGACTTCGTGGAGCTGCCCGACAACCACTCCTCTCTCATCTATTCCAACCTCTTGTGTGGAGTGCTGCGAGGAGCCCTGGAAATGGTGAGGCCACCCCTCTCTGTACACAAATAGCCAAGGTATCAGCAGGCGCTTTACTGTCCAGTCAATGCCCGTGACTTCTGGGTTTGCTTTGGACTTGAAATCCATTCCCAGGAGGAGAGCAGAGCCACAGAGTGCCCAGCAGCTGCGAATCCCAGAGGTGCTACCCAACCCCCTTCCCCTCATGACCTGAGAACAAGCACTAGCATCTCCTTGAATTTTTATGAAGCTTCAAACTCCTCCTTGGTAACTGCTGCGAGCCCTAGCTGGGAGCTGGCTGCAACGAGAGACCAGCTGTGGCTCAGGTTTACGGGTGTTCCGCTTATCTTGCCAGCTGAACTGGTTGAGGAGCATACAGGGGGCAGCAGGAGCCCCCAGTGACCTGTTCACTGGCCTCCACTCTCTGTTGTGCTCTGGGAGGTGCTTTGGCCAGGGGGAGGGCTCTGCTCTCCAGCCTGCAGGCCACAGGGTATGGGGAGGATACAGGGTCTTGGAAACAGCCAGCGCTTCCCTGGCCATGCCCCAGAGCCCATCAGTGGGTGCTTCCTGATGGGGTGGTCTCTAGAGCAGGAGGTAGCAGCTCTTCTTCCCTCTTCCATCCAGGTGCAGATGGCTGTGGACGTGAAGTTCATCCAGGACACGCTGAAGGGTGACAGCGTCACTGAAATACGAATGAAGTTCATCCGGCGGATCGAAGACAATCTTCCGGCTGGGGAAGAGTGAGGCGCTGCTCGCTGCCCGGGCCGGCGGGGACCAGCTGGTTCTGTCACAGGCCCATTGGGATCCAGCACCCCTGTACATTCAGACTGACTCGCTGACTGATAAGATGTTGTTATATTCCACCTTCTGTAGAGGACGGTTGTCTGGTCGCTCTTGATTTCCCAGGTTCATTCTGAAGCTTTTTCACCAGGGGATGTCTGTTCCTGTTCCCCTGGGGACTCTTTCTACACCCAGTTTCTAGTTGTGACGTTTGGTTGTGCGGGAACTACTGCTCCGGTCTGAACCCGTGGTTCATGACCAGAACTGGAGACCAAGCCACTGATTCACTGTTAAACACTGTCCTTGAAAAGAGGGGTTTAAAATTCATGGAGATAAGCACGTAGTGTTTCTGTAGAGCAAACTGGCTTCCGCGTTTCACGTGGCGTTACTGGTGACACCCCAGGCGGACACGAGGAGTGCTTTGGAACAGCCCTGCGCGTGCTGGTGGCGGGTCGGGAGGCTCCTTTTCTCAGGGAGTGGTGGTGTCACGCAGCAGCGGCAGCTTCCAGAGGCCCCTGCGGGCTTTTCCGCGGTTCCTCTGCCCCATCAGCCTCCTGCCTCCCCCCTGAGAGGAGACGACCGTTAAATGGAGTGGAGCAGCAGCGACCGTTTTAAACGGGGAAGAGGGGCTGGAATGCTGCCGGTGTGGTACCGCCCAGGAGCGAGAAGCCAGAGCCAGGCTGACGTCTGGGAGGTGTAAAGCGCATTTCAGCGGGTAGAGCCTGTTCTCCTATTACGGTGGATAAACACTGCACGGCGCAGGGGTGGTGCTGGGCATGTTCTCACAGATGTTCAGGCTACAGCAGAATTTCCCATGTTACTTATATTGGCAAGAGCTGGCGGCCCGGAGCACCTGCTGCTCTCTAGAACAAACACGCCGAGTGGTGACGATCGCAGAAAGGCAGCGAGCGGAAAACCAGTGTCCTCTGCCACCGCGGGCAGCCAGGAGATGCCATCAGACCTTCAGATCTTCCGTCACTTGACGTAGCATGAGGGCACGGAGCCACAGGGGGAACCGGGAGTGTGAAGGCGATGGCTGTTCCTCGTTCCACCAGAGCAGGCAGCTCAGGTACCTCTGGGTTTGTGCCTGAGGGTGAGGTGAGGGAGAAAGCTCGTTTGAGCATCGGGTCACCTGAACAGCTCACCCCGTCCCTTTCTTTGCCCAAACGAGCCCCTGTGGTGGGAGGTTTGGCTGACCCAGGGGCGGCGAGTGGCTGTAAATGCAGTCAGAGGATGACATTGAGGCCCGTGCTGGCTGGCGGCTTGTGGAGGCAGAGGTGCCGCGGGGATCAGAAAGATCCGTCATGTCTCATTGTTGACCATGACAAGTCATTTTCAAGCTGCATTTTAAAGGCAATTCCATTAAAAGAATCTCAGTGTCGGCACTTTGGTCTCCTCTTGCTTTTTTCCCCGGTGCTGCGGGTGCTGGTGCGGAGCAGCGGCCGAGTGGGGCAGGCAGGGCGATGGCAGCACCGCCTGGCCTGAAAGCTGCTGCCTGAAGGAACCCTGCCCCGATATTCAGTGCACGGAGGGGCTGGGGGTGGCAGCGAGGGGCTGATGGGCGGCGCTGGGAAACCAGATGGTGGATGTTTGCTTTGAGGACGAGCCTTTTTCTGCCCCATCCATCTCTGTGTGTGTACTGCCACGGGGACTCGCCTCCACCAGCCCAAGAGAGCCGGGACCTGCTGTTCATAGCGGTGAGAAATCCCCTCGGGGGGCTCTGGGCACCACCTAAGGCTGTGCCCCCGACACTGCC
>NW_010423679.1:5860-6251 GCF_000710305.1 Buceros rhinoceros silvestris
GCCCCGGGGGGGCTGCGGGGAGGGGCACCCCGTGCCCCTTGCTGGTGTCGCAGCTCAAAGGGGGTTTTGCAACGGGTCCTTTTTCTGCTCCTGCTGCCACCCCTGGGAGTTACGGAGCTGAGCAGTAGTTCAGTGGGGCGATGGGGTCAAACCCAGCCCAGCCCTTCTGGAAGAACAAAAAGCAAAAATGGCATTAAGTAAATGAAAGCTGTTTGCTGCCGAGCAGTTTAGTGAAGACGAGGGAGAATATGCAAAAAGCTCTGCTCAAACCTACTAAGTATTCCCATGTGCTGTTTATAGGAAACAAATGGGTAAGGCAGGCGGCAGCAGAAAACCCCAACGTGGCTGGGGCTGGACCCCCGCCTCGCCCCGGCTGGAGGGTGCCGGAAAT
>NW_010423679.1:6464-6846 GCF_000710305.1 Buceros rhinoceros silvestris
CTGGGTCTGGCCCCCCGCCTCGCCACAGCTGGAGGTTGCTGAATATCCCCGCTCCCCTGTGCCGGGCCTGACCCCAGACACCCACCGTGAATGGGAAGAACGGATGTTCCTGGAGAGCGATTTAACCCGGCAGGAAAAGGGGCGACTTCCAGCATTTTGCATCGGCGTGATGTTAGAGAGGACGATGTCTGCGAGTTGAGGTGGGACGCAGGTGGGAGCGATGCTGTGGACCCGGGTGCACAAGGCGAGCCCCCACGCCGTGCCATGTCGTGCCATGCTTGGCCACCCCAGCGGGCTCTGCACCGCCCAGACCCCACTGCCAGCCCCGTCCCAGGCTTCCAGAGCAGCATGTTGCCGGGGCTGTTGCTGCAGCGGGGGGGAG
>NW_010423679.1:7215-7574 GCF_000710305.1 Buceros rhinoceros silvestris
GGCAGTCCCTTGTCCCCTCACTGGTGGGAGCAGAGCCCCCAGCCCCACTCCTGCCACCTAAACCAGTGGCCTGTGGCAGCCCTGGGCACTGTCTCTTTGCAGACCCCACGGCCCGGCACATGCTGACGGGGTGGGGATGGCGCTGGGAGCAGAGCTGGCATGGGGGAATCTCTCTGGGAGGGAAGTGTTTCCGGACTGGTGTCCTCAGTGCCGGGGCAGCTCCCACAGCTTTCAGCCAGATGTGCTTGGCAGGGGTGCTGGGTGCTCGCTGGGGCCGTGCGAAGGGTGTTTCACCCACAGGGGTTTGTGCACCCTTGTGCAAGCTCCTCGACAGGGCTGGCACGGTACCGGCGGCCCCG
>NW_010423679.1:7770-8744 GCF_000710305.1 Buceros rhinoceros silvestris
GAGCCGCCTTGAGCCCTGCGGGTGTGGGGTGCTCAGCCCCAGCCCTGCAGGTGTGGGTGCTCAGCCCCAGCCCCTCAGGGTGCTCCGGCCGCACAGCTCAGCTGCAGCCGTGTGTGAAAATACCTGCTGGCAGCACCAGGGCCAGGCGAGAGGACTCTCGGGGTGGGGGTTCCAGCCGGGCCCGGATCCATCCCAGGACTCCCAGCTCTGGCCGAGCATCCCTCTGCACTTGGCACCACACGGGTACCAAACAAGTGTGTTCTCTGCCCGGCAACAGCCTGGTGAGTTGGAAACACGGATGCTTTTACAAACCTTCCCAGGCCCCCGGGCTGGCTGCGAAGCGCATTTTGCTGACCCGGGAAGTGCGGGCAGCATATGAAATCCTTGCCCCACGCACAGCCACGCTGCACCACCACTGGCCTGGCCCAAGCGTGGTTCCCAGAGCTGGGGATGCCCGCTGGCAGCAGCGACGGGTCAGAGCAGCCTTTTGCCACGCTCCTTGGCAGCTGCCCTCCTGCAGCACCCCTCGCCAGGGCCAAGGAAGAGGAGGAGGCATCTGCAGCTCCTCGCCTCAGGCCAGGGGACACAGGAACCGCCCCAGCAGCACTGCTGGGAGCTCTGCCACGTTTTGGTGGTGGTTGGTATTTCGGATGAAGGGGAGGAGGCTCCATTGTTCCTCTTTTATTGTTCTGTGCTTCCGAAGCGGGACAGTCACCCTCCTCCCTGCCCGGCTGCGGAGCTGGTCCAGCCCTTTCAAAGTCCACGCTGCAGTGACGGCGTCTGCGGCAGTGCTGGGAGAACGGAAACGCGGCGAGAAGCGTCCCTGCTCTCAGGCACAGACGAGCACCACGTGCAGCGATGGGGGGTGGCCAGGGCAGGGACCCAACTTGTCTCAGCGTCCCCCTTCCCCCAGTCGGGTCCATGCTCCGGAGTCATCGCACGACGCAACAGCAGCTCCTGCCAAGCTGTGATGG
>NW_010423679.1:8974-9253 GCF_000710305.1 Buceros rhinoceros silvestris
CTGTGCCACCAACCCGCGAGGACACCGCAGCCATCCCGGCTGCGGGACGCTCCAGCCGCCCTCCCCAGCCCAGTGGGCAGCCGGCCGAGAACCCTCCTTCCCGCCTCCCTCCTTGCTATTCCGCTGCTCTTGGGTTCTTGCTCTGCTCCTCACAACCAAACCCCGTAATTAAAACCACAGCTGCCATTGTCCTGCTGGCAGCAGCAACGCTCCCCTCCAGAGCTGAGCTCCGCTGCCCGGCGGCGCAGGGGCACGGGACTGGGCTCTCTGTCTTGCTCT
>NW_010423679.1:9443-9797 GCF_000710305.1 Buceros rhinoceros silvestris
ACACCCCGGCAGGGAGCCGGGGAGCCCCAGCCCAGCCCTTCGACGGAAGGTGCTGAATTTCTGAGGGCCAGTCATCAGCTGCAGCAGAACTGTGTGGGTCCGGCGCGGGGGGGTTTGCCCGAAGGGAAGCTGCTGGTGTTGAGCAGCCTTGGCTAAGACCTTCAGCTGCAGACTAGGATCAGGCATTTGATGAGAAATGTTTGTTTTCTTTTAAAATAGTTTTAATTGTGGCTTCCAGGGAAGGGAGCTGCTGCCCGGGCTGTGTTTCTGTGTTTCCCCGAGCTGTGGCAAGCCGGCTTTCTGAAGAGGGTCTAACCCAGCCCAGGCAGGGTCTGCTGTCAGCCCCTCGCCACT
>NW_010423679.1:10268-10564 GCF_000710305.1 Buceros rhinoceros silvestris
AAGTGCTCTCCAGAACAATGACTTTTTTTCCCAGAAAAAAAATGCTGATTTGTTTTAATTAGTGCTGGCACTGGTGTCCAAGAGCATGGGGAGAACTTCCCGGGCACAGGGCCGGCCTGCCCCAGGCTGCAGCTCCACATCCCCGACCCACCGCCAGGCATTTCTACTCCCCCACATCCCATCATGGCGAGGCATTGCTGGGAAGGTGCTTGAGCAAGATGCCACTGAGGAGCCGGAGAGACATCCCCCACGAAGGGGAGAAACCGGCGGCTTCCTCAAGCCCAGAGGACTGAAAA
>NW_010423679.1:10831-12987 GCF_000710305.1 Buceros rhinoceros silvestris
GCACAGGGAGCCTTGTCGTGGGCGCTGGCTGGCCAGGAGCTGGGAAGCAGGGCATTAACTGGGACAACGGGGCCGGGGAGCAGAGCCCGAGGAATGAGGAAGCTGAGGAGCGGGTACCCAGAGTGGAAAGGGCTTGGCACAGGCTGTGGAAAATGGAGGCCGAGAGAAATGTGACAGCAGGCTGGACTGGCTGGGAGCCCCACACGGGCGTGTTTAAGCCTTCAAGCCTGCCATTGTTCTCCCCTAATTATTCCCACTCCCTGAGTATTACACCCCATAATTCAGGAAAGCTGAGTAATGGAAGAAACAACAGCAGTTTTAATCTCTCAGTACCGGTGGTCTCTACCAAAAAAATGCTTTCAAGAGCTCTGCGGTTGCAACTTCCTCGGTTTGGTGGGCAGTGGAGGGGAGGGAGAGCACGGCCACCAGCCCACAGGTGCTCGGCCAAGACCGGGGCCAGGACCTTCCTCCAGGCGATGGGAGAGAAGCAGGAGGAACACGCCAGTGCCAGGAGCATCCCTGCCAGGTACCAGGTGAGCCCCACGTAGCGGCTGGGCTGGCTTTGGGGTGATGCTGGGTGGGGGCAGCCCCTTGCTCCTCTGCACCGGGGGATCCTGGTCATCACGGCGCTGCTGGGGAGGGTCAGAGCAGGGCAATGCACCCACCTCGCACCACCAGCACTTGATCTGCTGCTCTTGGCTGGACCACAGAGATCTGAGCATCAGTTTCTGGTCACAACATGTTTTTCTCAGTGGGACCGAGCTTCCAGAAAGGGGAACGCTGCTCTCCCTAGAAGTGCTCTTGCTTTTCAACAAAGCTCTCTGTGGGATTGTTCCCTGAGGCGAACGCTCTGGGTAAACACATTCCCACCACTGCGAGGAACAAGACCAGGCCTCAGAACTGGCAGCTCTCAGGGGCTCTGTAGGAGCCTGTGCAGGCAGAGAGACCCCCAGCCCTGCCCTCACCCTCCCAGCACCCCTGGCTGGATGTGGGCAGCTCCACCTTCCCTCCAACCCTGCTCTCACCATGGCTCTGAGCATGGGTGACGGGAGCAGTGGGTTAAATGAGCCTCACGGCTCATTCAACATCACTTGCCCATCAGCTGTCGGGCCGTAGGGAAGAGGGGACAGACAGCAGCGCCTGCAGTGGGACCAGAACATGTTCACCAGCAGCTCCCAGCACACGCTGCTGGGAGCAGCCATCACCTCTGTCTGTCCATCCCTCCTCAATTCCCAGACACAGCAAAGCACCAAGCCAAGCCCAGGTCTGCCCTGCCCCAGCTTTCTGTGGATGCAGCAGCTGACCCCTCACAAATCACACCCACCACCCTCCCTCCGGTTTGAAGTTTGACCAGCGGCTTGGGCCAAATAAACGGCAAACGAGCTGAACGAGCCAGGCAGCGAGGAGCCCATCATGGGGGTCACACAGGCAGCCGAGGGGACGGAGCCAGCACCTAGGACAAGGTTCAGCATCACTTCTCCGCAGCTGAGCTCTAGCTTTGGCTGCTCCGTGCTCAGCTCCCTGTTACGTTCAGCAAAGCTGTGCTGCAGATCACGTCCTCACCTCAGCTACAAACTGGGGTGGTGGCTCTGCTGCAGCACCCCTCAAGCCGCATGACAAGCCACCAGCCCTGGGGGACAGGTCACCCTGCAGCCACTCATTCGGATGAACCCTAATGACACAGCTTGGCCTGCTGCATCCTCAGGCAGTGACACTTGGAATGTCCCAGAGTCACCCTAGCAGCCCTGGGGGACAGGTCCCCCGCCAGCCACTCATTCGGATGAACCCTAATGACACAGCTTGGCCTGCTGCATCCTCAGGCAGTGCCCCTTGGCATGTCCCAGAGTCCCCCTAGGTCCCCGAGCACCATAGGCGAGGTGGGACGGGGTGGCGCAAAGGTGGCTGTGGCCATCGGCAGCGGGGCCCGCTGCCTCTGTGTGGTCTGCAGCCATCTGGATGTACTTACAGCACACTGCAGCAACTGCGAAAAGATCAAAAATCGTCAGGCCAACCTTGATTCCTGTTGCATTTTTTGCATTTTTGAGGACTCAAGTCTAAAACCTGGCAGTGGGGAGGGGAGCTGCCTGCGCAGCCCAGGAGCGCTGGGAACAGCACTGCCGGACTCCGGGAACGAAGGCCGGGCTTGGCCGGAACCA
>NW_010423679.1:13108-13980 GCF_000710305.1 Buceros rhinoceros silvestris
GAACAGCTCTGGCGGACTCCGGGAGCGATGGCTGGGCTGTGCCGGCACCACTGCGGAACCCCCCGGGGTCCCAGTGAGGAAGTGCTCTGTGGGCCCCCTTGTCTGTACCTGGCACGGGATGCTGTCACTGGCCAGGGGGGGTCAGGATCCCTGAGCAGAGTCCTGCTGTGACCCTGCTGCACCCCCAAAGCTCCAGCGGATCAGGTCTCCCCATCCCGGGGCCAGGGAAGATGCCAAGAAGCAATCAACACCGTGCCTGCCCCCAGCAGTGTCCCCGCTCCCGGCCGGCCCTGCGTCACCCTCCCGGGCTGCTGACCCCTCTGAAGCTCGGCTGGGGAAAGCTGTCCCTGCACCCACACTGTCCTGCCCAGACGGGAGGGGGTTAGCGTGGCACGGCAGTAAAGCGATGCGGCTTTACTGGCCACGTGCCACCTCCACCTGTGCTGGCGAGTGCCAGAGTTGGAAATCTGGGCTTCAAGTGCCCGGTGGCATAGCTGGACCCTGCCTGGGCTGAGCCTGGCTCTGCCCCTGGCCCCACTCTCGCAACTGGCTCCATGAGCCACCCATTCACCCCTCCCTGTGTCCTGGGGGGGACATCAGTCCCAGCTATGCCTGTCCCACTGCCTGGCCGTGCTGGCCCTGTCTGTGCCCTGCCTGCACCCTGCCCTGGCTGAGTGGCACTGTGGGGGCTTCCCATCTCACCTGCCACGTGCCCACCCCACACCGATACCACTGCCCACTCTATCCCCAGGCATGAAAAGGGTTAAACCTCCTCCTCTTCCTCCCAGTGGGGTGCCCAGTGCTCACCCCTTGGATTGCCCGTGGCGGTGTGCATTCCCCATCCGAACCCCCAGCAGCAGCCACGCCCCCCA
>NW_010423679.1:14077-14427 GCF_000710305.1 Buceros rhinoceros silvestris
GGATTGCCCGTGGTGGTGGGCATTCCCACTCCGACCTCCCAGCAGCAGCCAGTCCTACACCATGGCATCGGGCCACTGGTGCACGATGGCTGTGGGTCCGTCTGCTTTCACATGGGGCAAATTGAACACGCTCTGGGCAGCCAGAGCTGCCAGCTCAGTTCGAGCAGCACTGCGCCAGTGTTCGCTGAGCCTCCTGGCCCCCCTCGGCATGCCAGACGCAGCAAAGGTGCCAGCCCCAGCAGCCGACATGCTGGCACTACCCTCCACACACCCGCCCTGCACAAAAGCTGCTCGGAGCTCTGGCAGCCCCAGCAATTCTTCGTGAGCTCAGTCCTGGCGGGCGGAGGGGG
>NW_010423679.1:14578-14912 GCF_000710305.1 Buceros rhinoceros silvestris
TCTAGAACTGAAATCACAAATTTTTTTGCGGAGGGCTGGAGCTGCCGGCAGCTCTCGGGCTGGCCGTGGAGCAGCGTCCCCTCCCTGGTGCTAGCAGGAGTTGTGATGTGGGGCTGCCCAAGCCGTGTCTGCGTGGGTCCCACCAGCACGGGCAAAGGGGACACAAGTGATGGAGGAGAAGGAGAAAGGGGAGCACCAGGGACAAGGGCTGACGCGGCCCCATGGTTGCCTGTCCCTGCTGATGTTCACCCTCCATGGGCACCCAGTCCCCTGGTGATGCCCAGGACCCCCAGCCCCAAAGCTGACTTAGCGGGGCTCCATGCAGTGCTGGGAA
>NW_010423679.1:15035-15758 GCF_000710305.1 Buceros rhinoceros silvestris
CGCGGGGCTCCATGCAGTGCTGGGCACTGGCACGCCGGGCTGGCACCTGCGTCCTGCCACCCTAAGCCCAGTGCCACTGCCTGAGCACTCGGCTTCCTCTGGGAATGGGAGGCTGTGCCATGCCTCAGCTTCTTCTCTGGGGGAAAGCAATGGGAACCTGCCTGGCTTCCCGCTCCCCTGCCCTGCCCTCCTCACGCACCATCTGGCCTCACCGCTGGCTCTCCGGGTGCCACAGGATGCAGCCCCGGTGAGAAGGGTCCCTGCGCCACCTCCCCAAGGCAACCTGCTGACAGCCCCAACAATGGGGCTGTGATAAAAATCATAAAGCAACAAGTGCACTTCCCCAGGACATGCCCCAGAGCGGCCCCCATCCCTCAGTGCCCAGCCTGGCGCTGGGGGGTGGATGGAGACTGGGGGGAGCTGAGCCAGGGGGTGCCAGGAGCCCAGAGCCCCCCAGGATCTGGGCTTTGTGCCTCCGCTCTGCCAGCCAGACCTCCTTGGAGAACGACCCCCATAAAACGACGCAGCAGCTGTTTGGTGGATAATAAAACTTTTTTTTGTTCTCTTTTACAACTAGTTTACTGCATAAAAGTTTCAGCAGCACAGCAGAGCCCTGTGGGCAGCAAACCTCCACGGCACGCTCTGGACCCCCGGGGCAGCTCCCAGATGGGCTGCAGAACCCTGCCCTCATCTTGTGGGATGGGTCCCAGCACCCGTGGGAGC
>NW_010423679.1:15999-16309 GCF_000710305.1 Buceros rhinoceros silvestris
CTCCTGTCGGCTTCGCTCCTGCACGGGGGGGTGCTGGGGGTCACCCTGCCCTGGGATGGAGCAGCCCCTGGAACCCGCGGCGCTGGGGGCAGATTCGCCAGCTCATAGCCAGGGGTGTTTATGGCGGGCTGGGATGCGTGTCCCCCACGCGTGATGAGTTTACAGCGTGCCGATGGGTGGGTTTATTCCTACCCCAGAGGCAGTGCACCCACCGCAGTGACCACGGGCAGACCAGAGGCTGGGGAGAGGTGCCAGCAGAGGAGGGCGGCGGTGGGCACATGGGGCACACGGGGCCCGGGGGCTCGCAGGG
>NW_010423680.1:0-211 GCF_000710305.1 Buceros rhinoceros silvestris
AATGCTATCACACAAGCCATCCATGAATGCAAAACATGTGCTGTAATTAAGCAAGCAAAACGGTTAAAAACTGTGTAGTATAGAGGGCATTGGTTGAAATAGAAGTATGGGGAGGCCTGGCAAATTGACTATATCACACTTCCACAAGTGCACCAGGGTAAATGCCACGTGTTTACTATGGTAGAAGCCACTACCAGATGGCTGGAAACAT
>NW_010423681.1:0-3305 GCF_000710305.1 Buceros rhinoceros silvestris
AGAAAATTGATTTATTGGGAAAAAGCAAAATTACAAAGTAGCACATTAGTAATTTTCTGGATGGGCTGTAAAGAAAGTTTTGTTTTTTTCACCAACCTAAGAAAGTCAGATTATGTAGAATAAGTAAACTATAAAATAAGAGAATCAGAATTCAGAGGAACCTTTGAAAATTACCAAGTCAAAAATACTTTTGTGCAATGGACAATTTTGTGGAAAATACCACTAAGAGCAGTATGGGTCAGCAGTACTGGAGCAAAACTTTTCTACTGATGCAAATGTTTTCTGGCAACAATCCATTTGCCTTTCTAGAATAAGCTTCAGATTACTATGTCTCCTCACCCATGTCAAATACCAATTTTCCCAAGAGGCTAGTGTTTTATAAGGAACATGAGGATGCCAATGAAGCAAACTGATTTGTCTAGCCATCTACTCACAATTTACACTTAGTGGCTTTGTAAAGATCAGAAGAAGTTTGTTGGACTTAGCCTAGTTTCTGACACCAATCTCTTTTCTCTTTTCTGTAGGTCTCAAGAGACAGCTTTGGTTTTATTTATGAATTGACCCATAATTAAGACATAGAGGTATCTGTTTTGATCACCACCGTGTATCCTACACCAAGCTTGATCAATTCTCCTGTGAGCCTTTGTGAATTCCTCCTCCTCCCTCATGAACAACCCCACTAGGCTGCACCAGGGAAGGGCAAGGAACAGACATAAATCATGTTGGACTTATGATGTCCTAGGGGTGAATAAGTGTACACTGCATCTAAAATCAAGGCAAATGCATAATATCGCATAGTGCCTCAGCAGAGATCTTTGTGTCTCTTAGGTTATTTTGGCTTTCAGAGCATTTTAGTTGGGAGTTTTTTTGTTCTTTTCCAAAGCCTACAACAACTCCCACCCTAGTGAGACAACCTGCTTGTGCCAAAAGCCCTAGTAAAAGATACTAATAAGTAATACTTAACGGTCTTTGGTGGTAATACTTTTTTTCTCTTTCTAGATATATTATAAGAGAGGTTTTGTGGTTTTTTTTTATTATTCCAGTCATTTCTGATACATGACGTGACTGATTTTCAGTTAATCATCTCCATACTCTCTTCTTTCATATCACCCCTCTACTAAGTTCAATAAAATATGGCTTTAATCATTTCCATTTGTCTCACCTCAAAGTAAACCACACTCCAGAAATAATGATATACTTAGGAACAGTTCTGCACTAGTTTCTGCAGATAAGCTTTAATCCCTCAATTGTTTAGAATACCTTTTGGCAAGAATTGCAATAACCACAAACAGTGCAAATGCTCAAGCTGGGATTCAATTGTTATTGACAAATCTAAAATTACTGTGCAGAATCTGATAGGTTAGGGTTTTGCCGTCTTAGAAAGAGAAATTATTTGAATGGGGGCAGGGAGGAATGGGGTGGGGAGGGAGAGAAGGAGAAGAAGAAAAGAAAGAACAAAACCTTACAGGATAAAGACCAATATTATATAAGGAAAAGCTTAGCTTGGAATAAAAATACATACGTCCTGCCTAACTTTTGAGACTGAACAAAGGTAATTGCAAAAATCCTTCCTTCACAAAGCTGAAAATTCCAGAAAGGTGATTAATTGCACTAGTAGGGAGAATATGTTCTTTTCTCTGAAAAGTAATAAAAAAAAAATTAGTCTGCCAGTACCTTGAAAGCTGCCATGAAATAAAAAGGGAGCAGATGCTAAATGGAGTTCTTCTCCCATTATGGGGCTAGAAACTGCCTTGCCTCTAGGATTCATGGATAAAAGTCTCTGAGATTTGTCCTACTTTATTTTTCCTCCTATAAACAATCCTACACTTATATTTTATCTCTTTCATTCTTAGTAGCAAATCTCAGACAAGATTTTTTCCAATAATCTTTAAAAAAAATTGTCTTGAAATTCTGACTACTATGAAAAAGGACCACATTTATTTAGTTATTTAAAACTAACCATTTTTATTTCTATTCTAACCTTGGTTTAGAACAAGTCTATTAGTCATAAAAAGAAATTAACTTCTTGATTAATGTCCCTTTTTGTCCCTAGAGGTTCTCAACAGTCATATTTAGTCATATTGTACTGATAACACTTTGAGCTGCATGGAAATCTAAAATGATCACAGTTGTTGAAGTATGCTAATACAATTAGTAATAAAAAAATTACACAGTTCTCTGTTATTTTAAATTAGAAGTTCCAGGGAAGAGTTTCCTGTCACTAAGCTGATGGTTTTTTTAAAGCAAGAAGTATCGATGTATCTTAAGGTTGGCAGTTCTAAAAGACTCAACCCTACTTCAGTGTTAATTTTTTACGTGCGAACAGATAGACCTCATCTGAAGAAAATAAGTGATCTATACACTGTTCATTATCAGATGATTTTTAAAGGTGTTGTGCTATCTTATTGAAAGACAGTTTATGGTGATACTATTTCTAAGGGGTTTATATCTCTCTAGTTTAACCGAAGAGGACAAAATTGATGCTATGGATTCCAATAAAACTGGCAGAGCTCTAGAAGAAAATCTTTTCTCCTAAGAGGGCAATGGCCAGATTCAGAACTTAGTCACCCACTCTGAGCACCTATTACAGACATTATGATACCTAAAAGCCGCCTGGCACCACCAAGGAACCTGGATCATGTAAATCGAGCATCGTTACAGACAGTCAGCACTGTGGTTCCATAAAATGAGCATGAGGTTACTTACAACGAGCCAGCGGCAGACCACAGCCACATCTCAGCTCCTACCTCCCTCCAGAGGGCAAGTGCCCCTGCCACCTCAAGGTTTGAGAGGACAGGCTTTGTCCAGAAAGCAGGGACCTTAGTAGTTTGGAGACACTGCACACTACCGAAAATTTACCTGACTTTTACAGTCACAATGCAGAAAGCAGGAAACGTGAAATTCATTTCTACCTTGGTCTGGGGGGCTCCAAACTCCTGTTTCCCTCTTTCTTGGAGAGTGCCTTCATTGCAGAATTATAGAGTACCTACACTGTCTCCCATTCTGCCCCATCAAATGACATGGTATATAGCACACAAAGAAAAAGCAGACCAAGAGCAGACCACAGAGAAAAGGTTTGCCTCTAATGGTTGGGACACTCTCTCAGAAGTGAGTCTGATCCCTGCACCCTGGATTAACTGGTTTAATCCCATTGCTGGGTAAAGCAGAACTCACAGTTGTTCCATGGAGTGGGGACCAGATCTACCCATTTGATTTCCATGCCTCTCTAAAGTCAGCCTTGCTCTTACTCACTTGCCTCATTGTGTGATTTCTCCCTTCCTCTAAACAATTGTCTACCTTCAGCA
>NW_010423681.1:3394-12935 GCF_000710305.1 Buceros rhinoceros silvestris
GGAGGAAATGAGCCCATATCTCCCAAATTCTTGCCGACTGTTTAAAATGTTGGGCCAGTGAATAAAAGACAAACAGTCCCTCCTTTTGTGGTGTTTTTGGAATAAATGAACAGTGCTGGCAGTATGGTTTCAGGGTGCTTGGACTACAATGAAATATCAGATCACTCCAGAGACTTGGACAAATTTTCAGATCTCTACACAGTTTTGATAGATGGTGGAGCTGACAGGCAACAGTATTCTTACTTCCCCAAGTAAGTACTTTGTGGTATGTAAGGTGTTCAATACACAAAACATAAAATCCTAGAAATAGGTGATAATTCTGAATTTTGGTATCTCTAGAGAAAAATCTAAGGAAAACTATCTTAGGATAAGGTTTTAGCTTTCTCTGATGTTTCATTTTAAACACTGAAAGACAGTGATATGTCTCAATCTAAGATTTTTTTCTCTCTGTAGTCACCGTATTTACTTTGTATGGAACTTAATGGGTCTGTTCCACTGGGAAAAGAGAGGAAAAAATTCCTGAGCAAAAAAACTATCAGTTAGATCCATCATACCTCATGCCAAAAATAGAATAAATGCGGGTGACTATGGGAGGTATGTAATTTCCTAGAAAAAGGCAAGAAAACATCTCTTTGTTTTGGTTACTGAAAATTCTCTCAGTTATCTTCAGATACTTGAAAAACAACATGAGATGAAAAACTGTCAAGAGATTTTTAGTTTTTTCTGGTCACAAATAGCATTCCCCACTGAACTACACATTCAGAATTAATGTCATAATTTATGCAGACATGTACAGGTTTGGGGATTTTACTGTCAATACTAGAACACAATTTGGTCTTACCACAAGTTCCTCTTCTCTTTTCCTCTTGCTAGAACTCAAGGCCATTTTTTGGAGGATGATCCATTTCCTTGGGAAATGGCCAAGTTTTTGAATGATAAAATGTGACAATAATTAGAAAATAGTTTGAGTGGGTAAATGAGCTGTGATCCATTGAGTCATGGATTTCAGAGCAGGTGTCTGACTGTAAGCCAACTACAAGGATTGTTTTTTCTAGTCATGTGTCTAGATATGTTGCATCATCTGGATCTCTCCTGGAAGCAGATGTGATTCTTTTCTTATGTTGCTTTCATCCAAAATCTGTATTATCAACCTGTTTACTTTTCCTTAAACCCCCAAATGTCTCTTTTTTTTTTTCTGTTGAAATTGAATTAAAATTGTAACTAGACTGATGAGAAGGGGGTGACCTGCAGTTATTTGGGTGGAAGCAGGACCCTCTAAATTGAGGACATGAAACCGAGAAAGCAAATTTTACTTTCATTTGTGATACTTTATTACAGGAAGCCACAGGAAAAAAGTATTACATACCCCATATAACATTGAAAAGGAATGGTTACGAAACAAGACCTGGGGAATAGCCGTTAATGCTTTCCCTAAGAAAGAAAATGCTTCTCAGGGCCTTTCAGATGCACAAGACGAGCATCTGAGTCACTTCTGGTGAAAGTGCCACCTTTCACCAATCAAGCCTGCCAACACATGCAGCGATGCTAATTACTCTGTGGAACACAGTTGTGAAGGCATTTCAGTTTAAGTACCACGGGCACTTCCAGAATTCTGTATTGGTATGCCTGAGCTGGATGTGAACCATATCTGAGCCCCAAAACACAGCAAATGTCAAATTACTAGACTAGGAAATGCAGAGAAGATAGGACTAGTATTTAAAGTCCTACAGAAGGACTGTAAGGCTGCAGAGCAGCCCTCTCGCAGTCCTGTACAACCTGAAGCCTCTTACAGGCCTTATGTTCTTGTGGTAGCTTAACCCTGGCAGCCGGCTAAACACCGGCCAGTCTCCTGCTCACTGCTCCCCCATTGTGGGATGGGGGAGAGAGTTGGAAGAGTAAAAGTGCAAAAACTTGTGGGATAATATAAAGACACATTAATAGGTAAAGCAAATGCTACTCATGCAAGCAAAGCAAAATAAGGAATGAAGTCATTATTTTCGTCATCAGGCAGATGTTCAGCCATTTCCAGAAGCAGGGCTTCATCACACCTAATGGTTACTTGGGGAAACAAACATCACTCCGAACACATCCCTTCCTCCTTCTTACCCCATCTTTTATTACTGAGCACAACGTTCTATGGTTTGGAATATCCCTGTAGTTAGTTGGACTCAGATGTCCCAGCTGTGTCCCCTCCCAAAATCTTGTGCACTCCCAACCTACTTGCTGGTGGTGTGGGGTGAGAAGCTAAAAAAGCCTTGACTCTGTGCAAGCCCTGCTTAGCAGTAGCTGAAACGTCCCTGTGTTACCAACACTATTACCAGCACAGCTCCGAAAAATGGCACCATACTAGCTACTATCAAGAAAATCAACTTTATCCCAGCGAAAACCAGTACAGTACTAAGGGGTCCTCAGATGATTCATTCAGCTGTTCCATTGCATCCCTGTGCCCCACTCAGAGAGTGCGAGTTGCCCAAAGCTGAAATTTGTTTTAGATAAGGCACATCTTTTGCACAAGGTCCTAAGATACTGCTCTACCCACTGCTGCAAAAGTACCCTAAGTTAGTACCTACATGTGAGAGGTGCTGCAAGTCCTATTAGCATAGCTTACGCACCTTGTTATATACATCACTTTACTCATCAGCAATTCAGTGTTTATACCTTATACATTGATAGGATATCTCTTCAGTTACAGTCTGAGTTTTGTACAATTATATTCTGAAAGGGAAATATTGCTAAAACCCTAGGTTTCATCTGATTTCATTTCCAAACTCGACCACGTCTGATTTCTGCACAGGAACATGAAATGATTCTTTCCAGCAAGGCATGCAACCAGGCATGATCCACATGGCTTATACTTTTGTTTTGAACTTTTGCAGAACTCTGCTCTGTATCTCATTACCAGTTCCCAAGAGATACCCCGTCTCTAGTCCTTAAATGGGGATTTTGTCAGGATGCGTCTCATATACCATAAAGGAAGGTTTCAGATTTGGCAAATCAGATATCTCAAGAAAAGTGGATAAATGGTGTTGGAGATGAGCTTTCATAATCAATTTATGTGTGTGCATTTCTCACAGAGAAAGAATGAGGAAATAATTTGAAACAACACAAGGGTACATCTCTAAATGTGTTTTGCAAGATTATAAAGATACAAGCATTAACCCATATTGGTCTGGACTGTAGTACTGGGGATATTTATTGCCTGGCTCTTGCCATAGGGCTCCCTTTTGCTAGCCTAATCAGATGTCTTCATCTTCCTGTGGCCAGTTCTCCAGAATTTTTATCTTGGAAAAAGACTAAAACTGCTTGAAGTTGTGAATACAAACTTCCTGAAATAACACTCTGCAAAAAAAATCTCACTGTGTATTTTGTGATTGGAGCTGCACATGAAATTGTTCTATGGTAAAGTAATAGGGAAAATACAAACTCATACCATGTTCCAGCCTATCAGAAAGTAGGGAAAAAATACTATTTTTTAAAAAAATTCTTATGCCCTCCAATCTTAAATGCTTCTGTGTCTACAGATTTTAATTGAACATTGTATTTACTCAGAAAGGGTCCACTGTTTTCCTCTGATTTTTTCTTTCCAGTCCGGAGGTTCAAACAGTAGCTGAACCAGTTAGAGTCACCAGACAACTGTCTATGCTGGGTGCAGTTAAAGTTGTCCGAGCATTTTTTACATTCCTTTTCCATGTTGCTTCTTTTTCTTTATCTCAGTTACCTTATTGTTCTATTGTACAAAGTCAGCAAGAGCAGGATAGACTTCTGTTTGTACTCATGCTCCAGGTTAACTGGAGACCACCCAAAAGCCCTCAGTGTTGTTCATGCACAACATAGTTTTCCTGGTTGAACTACATGAACTTCATCACAGCATCTCCAGTTTAGAGGTAGTTGTTCTACAACAGTAGGCATAAAGGGATAGTACGGTGAGCAAACATTTAGATAGGTTTATTGTAAATCTAGTGTGGAAAAGAAAGTAAGTCCACATTTTATGTGGATATATACAAACTCTATACTGGGGGGTGAAACTGAGAACCATAGTCATTATTCTGGTGGTGTATTTGTTTGAGCAAGTAAGGTAATGCTTGAGCTGAGATAACCAGACATACATGTTACACATGCCTCTTTGTCACTAAGCTTTGCAGCATGAATTTAAGCAGTGATCAAAGCAGAACACTCTGTGTCTTTTCAGGCAGTTGTCTCAGATACAATGGGAAAAGAAATTTCCCATTTCTTTATCTCGGGACGTCAGTGTAGAATATTTTATGATCATGATTTCTCTGCTCCTTCTTCCTTGGGGAAACTATCTTTCAATTTATTATACCATATGTAACCCCAACAGTATTTGACCTAGGCTTGTGCTACCCTCATCTCCTGTTGCCTGTCAGCTCTCTGAAAGCTTCACTGACCTTAATTTAAACACTGCTTCTTATATCAGCAACAGTGCATATATTCAAATGTAATGATTTCAAACACATCTGACTGAACAGGACAAAGTCATATCTTATCCAAAATGCTTTCTGATTTATTGTTAGTGTTTGAAGACTACATTTATCAGCCTGATTGGGTTAGCAGAGCAGCTAATAAACAAATGTGCTTACTCTTTGGCTGCCTCAGGTAAATATGTATGGGTGAAAACCAAGATTAAAAACCTCCTGTGTAGGAGAGGCTGAAACTAGTTCAAAACAACCATTTAGGAAAAAAGAATTGCAATTATGATAAGGTGCAGCAGATAGCCTAGCAATTGTTTGATAGTTTCTTCCACAGAGGCTACACATTAATATTACCTGTCTTGAAGCAATTAAAAAGCAGTGTACCCTGCATCCACCAGTAAGATTCCTCAAATTCAATCACTGTTTAATAGCTGAAAATAACACGTCTTAACAGGTTAGGAGAAGAGAGGAAGAAGACAGAGGAAGAACTATGTAATCTCTAGTTGGTATTTCAGAGACTGATGGAAGTTACATTTCTTAAAAGAAATGGCTTTTAGACAAGATGCCAGTAGCACAAAGTTCAGAACTATTACGTGACTTAAAATTAGGTGGAAACTTTCGTACCCACGAATGGGTAGTGTATGGGTTTTACATGTTACCCCAAACTGCCTACCTTCAATGTCTCTACCTTTTTTCTGGAAACACAGATGAATTAGTAGCATGGAATTGTACATGGAGCATATAATCATCTAACTTTACATGGTAGCATGTATCTGAGTTATCTCTCTGTTGACCCTCTGATTTCAGTGGAAACAACTCCCGGGATGCAATTTATTAGACTTACGTCTAGCCAGACATCTATTGAGTAAGTGCTCCTTACACAAAACTGGCCCAAATTAGCTTTTCTAATATAGGATTATGAAAAAATTGATATAGGTTGAAATTTCTGATGAGCACAGTAAGGGTTGATATAATGTCAAAGGCTGTATACAAGGATAGGTTTTTACAGTACACATTATATATAGAAATGAACCATTTTTAAATAAGGTTTTGGTTTTCAGCAATGTTTGGAATCTGTTACTGAAATGTACTATTTTTTTCCATATTTTTGATTGAGAGTATTTCAAAAGTCTGGCAATAATCGAATATTTCTCTCTATTCTTTCTTCCTTAATTCTTTCCTCTTCTTTATACGTTATAGCAATCCCATTTGCAAAGATGACATATAGCAATCCCATTGGCAAAGATTGCATGACATTTGCAAAGATGTTGTCATGCTTGGGAAATCTGCCTTATAAACATCACAGTTGAATTAGATTCATACCATATTGATGTGGGAATTCTTTGGGACTGATGGAAATCCAATGCCTGTAATCTTCCATATCCAGCTAAATTTCTGTAACTTCATCTTTGAGGGTGAAAGATTAAAATTACTTTGGATACACTGATCCTGCTGAGTAATAAAGAGCCTCAAACTACTCTCAGAGAGTATTCTGATCCTTACCTTTCACACCACTTAGTTAAGTCACTCTCTAACTGTTTAGGGATACACCAGTATCCCCAAGATAAAAGTGTGATTGAAGTGCTCATTCCCATTAGCAACAACTCCCTCCAAAAAGAATGGATTAAACTGCAGCAGTTTGCCTCCTCCATCCAAGTTAAGATGAGAGTTCAAGAATCCTGCCTTAACGTCACAAATGCATTCACTGATCTTCACGGTCAGACCTGTGATGAACTGGATCAAACCCAATGTTCTAGTGAGTTACAGATGGAAATATTTTGTTTGGTTTTTATTTCATTTCATTTCATTTCATTTCATTTCATTTCATTTCATTTCATTTCATTTCATTTCATTTCATTTCATTTTATTGATAATTTGAATCCAAAAGCATGAAATAGCTAAAAAGAACAGCAAATATCTGTGTAAGTCTGAGATGCATGTGTCACCAGGGATATTGTAGAGCAGGTATGTTTCTGCATGTGGTCTATCTTACTAAAATAACTTGCCACTGTAAAGAAGATTCATAAAGAAGTTGCTTGCCTAGCATGGGCATTTGAGCCTGTGTTTTCTGTCTGCCTGTTTACTGATTTCCCGTACATATCTACACAGCAGCTGGCACGGGCAAGAGGACCTGTGAGGCACAGGAGCAGTTCATCGAACAAAAGGCTCTGTGTGAAGAACACGGATGTCTTTGTGGGTGAAGCCATTCTCTACAGGCAGAAGAACCAGCCACATCATCTCCATTTTTCAGCCTTTTTCTAAGGATGAGTCACCCACCCCACTCTCCATTGCTCCAGTAATGTTTCGTTTCTTGCCAGCTCAGGGACTGTAGTTCTGAATCTGGAGATAATACTGCATCCTCTGCTTGGACTCTGAGCACATCTGCAGAGAAGTGGGAGCAGTCTTCACATCAGCACAGTGCTCTGTCCAGGCTAAGAAGGAAAGAAAGATGCATTCATTGAGAGTTTGCTGCACTCATGTGGTGAGACAGCTGCTGGTATTTGAGACAACTTGGGTACCTGTGCACAGCACTGCACTCTTCCAGCTAGACCTTCCATGTTTCTTGATGAGCTCTTTCCAGTCTGCATTACACTTTACTTACAGTCTTGAGACATTTTACAGAAACAACATCACGGAAAATAAAAACCTAACATGCAGACAGGGCTACCACTTCACTGTGTTTTTCCCAGCTCTCCAAAAATTCCAGGAGCTGGGGAATGACAGAGTAGGAAGTGTTATGAGACTTCTTGCTTCTGGCCATTTCATGGTTGGTTTTCAGAGCTATTTCATTTTCACACCAGCAAAAGGAGCCTTTTCTCAGCATCGCAGATGCATTTCCTGGTTTTAGCCTTTTGACTATATTTACCTTATGACTGTCGCGTATGTCCCTTTGCAGATACTGAGAAGTGGCATTTAAATGAAGTTTGATGATACTAGCACTGTGTTGACTTCCATTCAGGTCTCTTTTCAACACTCCAGTGGCTGCTGGGAAGGGTACCTTGTTCCAGGTTGCATTTGAAGTAGTGACTTCAGAGATGAGTTGTCATTCCCCTGAACTATCCTACGCTTCCTTTCATTTTTAACAGTTACAGTTTTGTCTTCCTCTTTCTCTAATCATTTTGTTATTTTCACAAGAAAAGTATACATTCTTGTACTTAAAGTTTCCTTCTTTCTTACTAGCTAAAAAATTCCTGATTTCCTTTTCCCCTTTTAATTCTCCTTCCTCAGCAATCTCCACCTCTTTTAGCTATCCACTCATAGTATTCCCCAAGATAACATTAATTTACATGGCTTATCCACTTCGTATTTTAAATAGATTAGGACTCCATTCCTTTGAAGTAGTCATAATATTTGATGAGAAGCTCTCTCGTCTCCCTTGCCCCCCTCCCCAAATGAATCCAATACCCTTGGAAAGAGCTGGATGCTCCAGTGCAGTCTAGGGGGAGGAAGGAAGATATCTGTGTGTGTACATACATACGCTTACAGTTTTGCATATCTTTGGATGTGCACTTGTAGATATAGCCATTCTGAAAAGTCAAACGTGCCAGAACACCAAAGCAGCATGGGTCTTCTCCTGTACTGCCGAGCCAACAATCCTCAGCCCTGACCTGAAGAGATCACCTTTGTAGAAGCAAAACATTTGTATCTTATTAAGGAAGCAGATCAGCCATTTTTCTAAAACTGTAAAGTTTGTGCAGCATGAAAAGGTAACTAATTTGTGTGCAGGAAAAGAGTATAACCACATTTCTGTCAAGAGAGAGGGGCAGAAAGGAAAGAGGTACTGCATATTATTAAGCTACTTGATCATATATGTCTTTTCAAAGGAAAGAAGCAGACATTAGCAGCAAACAGAGGAACATTGTCATCTGCAAACATAAATATTTCAGATTTCAGGTACACTGGGAATGTCATTACTGTAAAAACTGACAAGAAGGGGCCCTGGAGTCAGCAATGACCGTGGGAGGCACTTCAAGAGACAGAAGAAGGGGCTCTGACAACAAGCACTGTAATAATGATAAACTCTTTTGAAAGTCATGCAGGAGATAGGTAGGGAATTGGGACAAAGAACAAGTATCACTGCATTTCAGTTCCAGTTTGCAGGGGTGGAGGAGAGGGGAGGAAGGATCTGGCTCCTCACAGTGTTAAGAGCTCTTGTTGCTGGGGGTTAAGTAAGTTAGTGCCTGTGGCATGCCCTCAATTCTACAGCTGAGAAAAGGTGATCAATACGTTCAAAGACATCCTTGCCAGAGAGGTTGTGAGATGAAGATAAGATATAAAGGGAGCAATTAATTTAAAATAATTTTGATTTAGGGTGGAGAAGGATTATATTACTTGCCAACAGGGTCAACAGATAGAGATTAAATAGGAGCTTCTACAACATGATGTGTTATTTCCTTGTCAGCTGGAATATTGTCCTGGAAGGCTGGAGAGGCAACAGAATAAAGGAGGTTAAAGGGTCAGCAATGGCTGCAGAGAGGATAGGCTAATTCTTTATTGAATGAACATCTAAGTAGGATGGTCAGGTTCTTTCTCCTTGATCCCATTTCGCATCTGAAGTGCTCATTTTAATGAACTAAACCGACAGTAAGTTGCTTAGTGAATTACAAAAAATACAAAATTGAAAAACAACAGGCTGCATAAAAAAATTTGATTCTTTATGTGAATGAAAGATATTCACATGTAAATTTGGGATATGAATGCTCAGTACTGGAAGAAGAACTTCCACATTATTCACCATCAGGAGTAACAAGGACTATTTATTTTATATCTATGTTATAGAATTACACAGAAACCCCTCTGTAGTTATTGGAGGGTTTAGACTCACAATTAAAAAAATACTATTAATGTAACATGAAATATTTTTGAAAGCTGTCATTTAATTTTCCATTATTTATGAAGAAATTACATCACATAGTATTAAATGTGCTTTAGTATTTTTTTAATGAAGTCTTAATGATTCTGAATCTCAGTATGACACCCTACTATTATATTCTGAGAAACAAGAAGAGACAAATCAAAACATTACTGATGCAAATTGCCACATGATAGAGAGTGAGGACCTCCTATATGGTTATTGCCACTTCTTCAAGGAAGAAACAGATCCTTTTCCG
>NW_010423682.1:0-16331 GCF_000710305.1 Buceros rhinoceros silvestris
GGTGGGGGGGATGGTGAAGGGGGTGGAGGGGGCAGTAGTGGTGCATGTGTTTTTATTGACAAGTTTCATCTTTACCTTCAGTTTTCTATGGCTTTTAAATAAAACCTCATTTCTCCAGTTAATCTGTAGAGTTAATGTTGCTTGTGTTTCTTCAACAAAAATTCTGAGCTGGGCTTATATATGCAACAGTTCTGTGATCACGGGTCTTAGTAAGCAGAACTCACCTAGATAACCCAAAGCTAGTTTTCCTGAAGAATTAATTCTAAAGTTAATGGTGTTGCTCTTTTGAGCAAATTCTGCTCCCTCCAGGTGTCAGCACCAGCAGGTCCTAGTGCTGCAGCTCTCAGGAAAGTCACCTGGAGATCACTGATAAATGACTTGCACATTATTTTGGTGACCCTATCTGAACGCTATCGGTTAGATTCGCCCACCTCCTCACATGTACCTCTTCCTTCTCTTTGTTCCCAAGTCTATTTCTTGCTGTCAAGGTATCTGAAGACTTGGAACTAGGGCCTGAATCATCAGAAAATGGCATATACTGCGTTACTGTCCTTCTCCAGTGTGAGGCTGAGTGACTCTGTGCTTTGCTACATAAAAAGTGTCTTTTGTGAGATTGCCTCTTTGTTTAAACAAAAAGAGAGAGAGGGAGAGAATGAAATATACTATGGAATACTCAAGCAGATGCTTGGCATTATATTAACACATGTATTATGGCATATCATGTAATGGTACACTGTGGGGAATAGTAATGAATAGTTTGGAGCACAATAATGTGCATTGTTGATGTTTGTTAAAATAAAGATATTCAATTTATAATAAAAGGGATTAAAAGCTTAATTCATGACTATGTTAATATTTGTCTGCAAGTACACAGATAAATGGTAACGTACCTTATCACATTAAACACCTGCACGTACAAGTTCCCCTGCTGAGATCTCCATGGGATTGTATGTTTTACAGAGCTTAAACTTTCATTTCCCAAAATAATGATATCATTCATTTACAGATATAGATAGGCTCTTCTTACTCAAACTCTATCCTGAAATGAGAATTGTTACTTCAACTACAAAAATGTGGGATTAATTACCACAGTGATTGCCTGCTGCATCATCTGATGGTATTTGTATATAGAATTTATATATTTTGAAACAATCTGATTGCCTGACAGAAGTGAATTAAGACTTTCTAAAACACGCTGCTGTTAAAGGTAAATGATACCTCCAACACAGATGTGATGAGCCAAGCGGTGGTGGGAAATAGATCTCATCTCAACACAGATCTCCCAGGGTCTTCCCCATATTTCCCACCGCTATCCATCCTATGTGAACAACAGAAAAGAATGTACATTTGTTGAGAAAGTGCATAATTAAGGAGGGTGATTGATGTCTGAACTGCTTCATTGTTTATCTCTGCTGTGCAAGTGTTTACAGACATACTGGATACCTGTGTAGTCTCAGTGTATGTACTTGGAAGCAACCAAAGGACAGAATGTCAGCAGAACCACCCACCATATTCCTCTCCACAAAAAACATAATTCAAAATAAAATGGCGATAATTCAGGCTCTCTTTGCTTGCCAGCTTTGCTGAAAGTAGGAACAGAAAAGGAAAATAGTGCTGTGAAAGCCAGACCACAAGTGACACAGGCTGTCCTGAGCAAAGTCACTAAATTGGGCATTGGGAAGCACTTGGCTGCATGAAGACAGTTCGAAGAAATCCCGTGGACACCAAACAGGAGCATCTTTCCACAGGAGAGAGAATAATTCTAGAAAACAGAAGAGGTAACCAAAGATCAAACACACGGCCAGATATTTCCAGCTAAATGCTGAGTCCAAGAGTGAACAAATTTCAAAATGGTATTTCATGACAGTATTTTTTAAAAATAGAAAATTTCCTCTCATTCTTTAGTTGAAATCCATACATCATGTAAGCTTCTTATGAAGTAAACATTTTCCTTAAAGATTTGGTGTGAAAGACATTTTCCAGGACCTCCTAGGTTTATGGCTGTCTCTTTTAGTTCCTCATTTATTTTTTATTCTGCATCTGTATTCTCAAGGAAAAAAGAAGTTTTTCTGTTTTATAGTTTATTTTTAGCTTGCAGTTTGATTGTTCAGTGCTGCAGCATGATGGAGAGCTTATGACCTTCTTGGCTGTGTCGGATTCAGCTGTCTGGTATATGGCTACCATCAGTTTTAGCCTATCTTATGCAGTGAAAATTAAGCCTCTGTGTGCGTGTGTGTGGATGTGGATGTGGCTTGTGTGAAGGAATGACCACCTTATCAAACAGAAGGGAGTCTACCATTTGAACATTGTCCTGTACCTTCTGAAGTAGCTGTTCATTAAACATGGCTGAGGAACACATCAGATGTGTGTAAATGCAGGCATTGGGAGACATTTTGCATGCTCAGGGGTGTGTGAGACATCCAACTTAGGCTGGCAGATGTCAGCTGGACCTGGTGAGAAGCTGTGCCTCTCTGAAACAGCAGCAAGAGTGAGAAATTTGAGGGTTTAGAGTTGTGCCAGTTGCCTGTATTCCAGTAACTGCCTCTCACCCTCGGTATCTACCCATTAAATAGAGGTAATTTAATTTCATTTAATTAAATCTGCATTCCTGTGAGTAGTGCAACTACCCAAGCTCATTTCTCTACAGATTTGTGGCCCCCGCCTTGCACCCCCACAGGCCACAGCAGTGGTCCTCCACATCCTTCTCCTCTCCTGACTCATTGATTGGCACGTTAGTAATGAGTCTGCCACTGCTGACACCCAGGACTTGGAGCTTGTGGGGACTTTCTGAGTATCAGATTTGAAAGTTGGTTGACGTTTTCCAGAGGGTTAGAATGAACTGAAGAGGACAAGCAGGCACAGCAGCAGTACAGCCACACAAGCAGGAAAGAAAAACTCTATGGGCTAACCTGGTTCAAATGGTTCCTCTGTCCTGGCTGCTCATAATTATTAATCTCTTTGTTTTTAACTGTCTTACAGGACAGAACATATTCATGTACCGTAAGAAGAACGGTTCTTGTTAGGCCTTCATTTTCTAACTTGGATACATTTCAGCAAAACATGATAGGCTTTAATTTTTTATATTCCCTCTCTAGTTCATGTTCTTCTGAACATTCATGTTCTTCTGGCTATGCCTAGTTACTAGACACCTGTTCTGACACCATTCTGAGTGGGATCCTGGGTAAATGAGCAACTTGCTAACCAAGAAACAAAAGACATTAACAAATCTAAACATCTGGTTTTTCACATACTTGGATCTATTTGTAGATCCAGACTTTAAAAAGTACCCATCACCAAGAACTAATATACTGCAAAAAAAGGCTGAAATATAGTATTTCGGCAGTGGCTCTTTAGGCAAAGTGATGCAACCCTCACATTTCCCTGCATAGAGTAGCTGACGCAAGGCTGACTGCAGATGGGGAATTTGGGGCAAGGATTGCTCTGTGCAGTTTTATGGGAGCTACCTGCCTCACAGCAGGTGGGCAGAGAGGCAAGGCAGCACAAAAGTGGCAGGGTGTTGAGACCTGGGTATGTTAAATAAGAGTTTATGATCTTCCCTGTAGCTATACATTCATAAGTAAACCTTTCTTCACACAGCTGGTCTGCAGAAATAAATCTGTGCACATTTATTTTAATTTTTAATTCCATTTCTCTTTTTCCTTTTAAAATATATATTTTACCAAATTCTAATTCAAAATCTTTGAGAAAAATGTCTCTTATTTATATGTGATATATTGCTGGAATGAAACTGGAGAAATTTTCAATTCTTATTCTTCTGTTAAAAATTACATGTGTTCCTGAGTGACATCATTAAAAAAACTCTTCAAAAACTACTTTAGATCTTTCTCTGAATGGATATTTTTAAAGATAACTACTGTATGTTTGGAGGAAGATCAGTTTCTTCTCCATGCCCCCCTTATTTCTGCAGAATGACTTTCTTTTTAAACACTGGGACTTTTGTTATGTTAATCAGTCAGGGAACATTTCCAATTCAATTTTACCTGAGCGCTGGTCAGCTAGAGTTTCCTTTGTTTGATGTCCCTTGAGCCTTCCCTTGTCTTTTAAACTGTAATTTAGTTGGAGCTGCTGTCAATTTACTCCGTCCATTACATTTACAGTGATATTCCAGACATTGTCTTCTATTCAGTCCTAGAGAAGTTCCTCGACCTAAACAAAATGTGCAGGGAAAAATCCCATAGAAATCGGAAGTACAAGCACAGAACTCCTGTTCACCTACGTGCAATACGTGCATACAAATAAAGTTGTTGCTACCTACCAAGATTATTGTTGTTTTTTTTTTTAATCTAACAGATCCGTGCACTCAGGAGGGCTACCAAATGGTAATTAATTAGGATTTTCAATGGAGTGGACATGTCCCACACAACCAGGCAACCAGCTTGCTCTCTGCTCTGCTGAGCCTCTGTAGTAACGAGATTTTAAACCCTGCTACTTTTTAACTCCACAGAACAGCCCTTAACATTAAGAGGTGGATTTTTTTATCACAATTACCAGCTGTCATGGAGTTCAACAAATAGAGAAAATTGCTCTTAGTCCATATCAGCAAGTTCCCAAGGCTTTGGTGTGCCAGGTGGAAAATTATTGCTTTGAGCAGTTGCTTTCCGTGGGACAAGAAGGGAAAAAGCCCCAGAAAGAGCGTGTTAGTGCCACCTTTAACCATTGAGCTGCCTTGGCTAAGGGTAGTGCCAATGTCTGTGGGCAGCAGAGAGGGAAAGCATTGCCTATACGAGCTTCCACATGTGCCTCTGAAAGCTGTTACTGGAGAGCTCAAAGGTAAAACACTGAAATACTGTGCTTTTTCCTGTATCTCCCAAAAAGAGAACTAAGAAGATGCAGTTAAATGAGGAATGATACAGAGTAAAACTTTTAGCCCATGGACAAAAAGGTAGTCATGACTTTGAGAAGCTTGAGAGAGATGGAAACAGATGGAAGCGTGGCATACATGTCCCTCTGTAGGTCTACAGGCATTATGAAGAAGCTGAATTGTCTTTTCTACAAAACTCCCCAGCCCGGTTGGGGCGGCTCTTTGCTTCACCCTGCTTTGCTGGCATTGGCTCCAGGCCTTGGGCAGGAGGCAGGTACTGTATTGGCAGCTGGATACTTTGGGGTAAATTTCCTAGAGTCCTGAGGCCTGGGGCACGTTTTGTGCCAGGGACCAAATCCCAGTCCTCTAACAGCGTGCTTGGGGAAGCTCTGCAATGGCATCATCTAGGGGTTTCTGTCCTTCGGAGTCCAGTCTATTTGAGAGATGATCAAACAATCCCCAGAAGGCTACAGGTCCACCTTCACTAAGAACAGGAGTCTCCCATTTCTAGTAACAGCAGTCTGGCCTGATCCTGCAATACCTCCAATGTTGAATTCGGCTCTAAAGACACAGTAGGCTTGGTTTCTTCATGTCCAGAACATGTTCATGTCCAGAACAGGCTGGAGGCTACATTTATCTCCAAAACACAAAGAGGTGAGGCAGTTTCACAAATGGCTTAATTTTTCAGGATATTGTGTTCAAAATCTCTGCTTTTCCCGTTTGGTTTTACAGGTACAGGTGTAACCAGCTTTTCCTCTTGAGGACAGGCTTTGGGAATGTCTCTAGGACAGCCAAATAATGAAGCTATCAATTTATTCATTTGCCACTAGTGTGAAGCTTAAAAATAGGAAGTGATCAATAGTTAATGACAGAATGAATGGAAGAGCAGGAGCTGCCTGCCCTCTGCCAACAGGCTTGACAAGGTTACTGTTCTGGCAGTGCGCACTTGTACGGCCCTAACCTTCATCAGCATTGCTTGTTGTAATTATCACGGGTCTTCCCTGGCATTTACCTTCCATCACTCACTCAGCACAAACAATTCTCAGATTGTTTTTCCATTATAAATTGTATTTGGTACCCAGGATTTAAAAGGGCTGAGTTGTGGATTTCTTTTTCTGCCCTGTTGAGTTGGGTTTGCTTTTCCTTTTAACTATGATCAGAGATGGTCTGTGTGCTTAGTTTAATTGCATTCAGTCTTAATGACTGACACACTGATGTTCTGTACACACGGCACATTTGAGCCACATGTATGGATTTGCATTTCATTCTACATACAGTCAACAAACCTTGTTTTAAATGCTGCTACAAACGGAGGTATCAGTTTCTGTCAATTGATTCTCTACAGCTAGTGTAGACAGCTAGTGCATTGCAATGCAGAAGCTGAGCAGTGGGTCTCAGGGATACCCTTCTAAGATGAACGGTGAGGTTCCCAGTACCCACAGTCCTAGCTGCCGGGAGTCTGCAAGCTCAGGCAATTAATTCAGTCCTCGCTTCTGCAACGAGAAGAACCAAAACCATAACCAGGCCTAACCTTGGTCAACAGGAATATTTTTGTCATTGATTTTGGCTGAGCCAAGGTTTAGCAGTTATTTTTAAGGGAAGCTCAAATCCCGATGGTGTCTGATACTGTTTGAGGCTAGCTTTGGTTATTGCATGTGCTTAAGGTATCTTTGAAAACTGCTTATTTGCTGATGGCTGCATTAAGCAATAGAGACTAGTTACTTACAAAGAACAATTACCTACATGTGGAACGTAATTGTTTCCATACCAAAGAAATTATTTATTTCTATTCCACCACTTATCTGGGCTGTAAAGTGTAGTAGCTATTTTATTCCTTTACAGCATAGTTTGTGATATAAGTACACGTTGGATGTACATGCTTTTTAACAAAACAATTAGAATGTACTTTGTCTGTTGCTTATGGAAACACCAAGAATAGGTGGATTTTTATTATTTCAAAACCATTTGTACCAGCAAAATTTATGTAGCAAAGAAAACTGCTACAAAATGCCTAATTATAATGAGATGAATTACAATTAAATGAGCGAATGGTTATATCTTAAATAATACTCATTTTAAAGCTAGGTAAACAGAAATATTATGAAAGATGCTTGTGTACCAAACTCTAAATAAGGTGAAAGGACATGCCACAAGGGCCTTAAGTCTTGTTTACTGCATAACATGACTGTAAAGAAAGTTGTGTGAATTATGGGTTATGTTATGATGATTGGGTGGCCCATTTAAAAAAAAAATCAGGGAGGAAATTGTGTTTTAGTTTAGTACAGAAGGAAAATCTGTTAGATTTTGTGGAGGAAGAGGAAAGTTTTCTCTGGTGAAACAGAAGTTTTAGTGCACCTTGCTGATTTTGGCAGGATGTCTTTTTTCCTTTCTAAAAACAATTCAATTCAGATTTCATAATGAAAATTGTTTCTAAAAAAAGTCTGTTGAGGTTAATATTCCCTCCGTTGTTACCTTTGCCGAATTTGATCAGAACTGATGACAAACACTGTTTCAGCAATGACACCTGCTCAGCTCTCTTTGTAACTAACTCAATGAGCTTCTGCCATGTCTCTGCGCCAGACTTCCCTGGTCACCCACCGGGATCATAAGCTGGGGAGCAGCAGCTACGGCAGCACCAGAGAAATAAATGTTGGGCTGTGATGAAAGATGGTGATCAAGCTTCTCCTAGTAAATGCTACACTTGCCAGATACTGATGGCTGCTCAAGAACACTAATGACTGTCTTTGCCCTTGTGTTCCTCTTGTCTTCTTCTACAGCTGCTTCTTTATCCTGCCAACAATCCTTTCTTTATCATTTGTATAATTAACATACTTTAATTAGAATTATTTCTCCTCTTCTAGCCTTGCTGAGGTGATGTTTCCCAATATTGCTTTATCTAGCATTCCTTCTAACCTTCATCTCAGTACTCCTGTCATTGCCAGCAATGAAGCAAAGCCAGATTTAACTGTAGTGATGTGTTTAGGTACATCCCAGCATCCTGGTCCCTTAATATAGAGATACTCTGGAGTACACTGGGCAGTCTGACCTCTGACTATGTGCCAGATTTGTATTTGGTGGAGACCACAGCATTGTGAGAGAAGGAAAAATTTGTATTTATCAAATAGTAGATCACAGAATAAAACAGCGCTGAGATGCATTTAGACTCATAAACACTTGCATCCCTCGATCTATACTTAAGGACACCCATCCAGACCCATTCAGGATGTCCTTGGATGTGTTATTAGAGTTATTTTGGTGTCAAAAGTTTGGTTTTCAAAAATGAGAACATTCTGGAAATCATCTGTTTCTTATTGTGAGTGCATGGGAATTCTTAGTCTCACTGTGTATTAAAACAAGAGTCCTTCTTGCATGATTTTTCATCACTTGACAAGAGTTTGGAAAACCTGACACAGTTCAGACAAGAAAGAAATTCCTGTTCAACAGACCAACCAGAACATGCAAAATAACCAAATTTCTACCTAGAGCATGCCTAAATGTATTCTCCATCAGAATATAGCAATTATTGAATACATCATGTACAATGACATCAGGGAGAAAAATGTTTCTCATGCTGCCCAATGGACCATGCTGGAACACCTGTTCCATATCATGAAACCATTTATAATTACTACCAAAGAAGTGGAAGCTGAAATGGCATCATTAAATCTAATTCTGTCACTCACGTCTTTGCAGAAAAAAATCCCTAAGGGGTAGAGGGGTGAAATAAAACATATTAGAAACACGTTCATTCACTTCCCACTGTGTTAAATCTTTGAGCCATAGAAACAAGCAAATACTGATACTAGAAATATTCTTAGAGCTCATAGTTACTTCCATGACTCTACACTTACAAATAGTAATTTATTTTTTCCCCTGGAAGATGAAGAGACAGTGGTACTTTCAAACTATCTCACATAGTTCTCTTACCTGCATTTTACCCCTAGTAAAAAACACATCTGGTGTTTTTTTAATTATCTCTAAGTTTCTGTCACTAAGTAGTTTTGAAGTAGTAATCCTCTTTTGTGCTTTTTTAATATTCTTTTGTGCCCTTATAGGAAATATCCACCTTTGCCTATAACTAGACTGTGTCTGTGTCTCGGGCTTTCATGCTGCAGCCTGGCCAGGGGAAGCCACGTACTCAGGAAATTCATGCTTTGTTATTGTATTTCATCAAATTTTTACTTTAGTGCAGGTATACTGGAAATTAAATATTGGGGGAAAAAAGTATGTGACGTAAGTGGCTCTGAGGTAGCTGTAGGTAGCAATGAAGCAGGGACAGACGTGCAACCCTGGAGCCATCTGGTACCTCTGCTCACATTAAAATAGCAAGGTGCGGTCAGAGTAATTTTGTTTGAACACAAAGCCTGGTACAACTGCACTGGATGTATTGAAGTTAGGTTTGCTTAGGACACATCTAGTTCAGAAAGAACTAATTCCCCAATGACTGCAAAATATACTTCAAAATACCTCCCCTAGTTATTCAAAGCTGTCCATGGGAATTGTCTTTTGGTCCTAGAGTAAGCAATTCCTCCAGCAATAATCCCAAGACATCCTACTCTCAATATATTTTAAGTGGGCAGAAGGAGGATGCTTAAGCACAGGCCACATATTAATGAGTTGGGACTATCGTACCTCTCTCCCAAACAAACAGTAACAAACATCACAGCACTTCTATCACTGGCTGCAAAACTCACTGCTTTTAATGGATTTTGATCTTATTATTTCTGTGAAGAATGAAATGTAAAGATTATGTCACCTCTGTTGCTGTACGTAAAAGTGCTCAAATCTGCGACAGTAAAGCCACGTGTTGTTACCTTGACAGGTATCAGTTGGCTAAATAACAGATTGGAAGAAGGACACAATGCACAACTATAAAAGGGGTTAATTTGACATGACTGAAAGAAGAGATTCAGCAGAAAGTTTCCAAATGGGTGATGGCATCACAGTTGCGGTTCAAACCCACCATTACAGCAAACACCAGGAAAGAGAGATTATTGAAGATCAGTGAGAGACGTGGAAGAGAGCTGTAGAGTGTGTCTAATACTGAGGTTTTTAATCTAAAATGACATGGGAAACAGAAGTCAAGTGAATGAGTCCAAAATTACTTTCCTATGGCAAAAATAGTGGTGATACAATGAACAGAGATGAAATTTGAGAGGATTTTGAGTGATAGTTTTGGAGTTCATTGGCAGGGGGGTGTGGGTGTGTGTATGCAGTGTTTACTGTTTACACTGTTTTATGAGTTTCTGGTTCAACTTCTTGTGGTTTGCAGTAGCAGAAACCTTGTTCTGATACAGTGTTGGCCTACTAGTGTACTAGTGTATAGCCTACTAGGACTCTTTGCTGATAACCCCAACTGATCTCCTAAATTATCTACTGAATCCTAAAAAGAACTAATTGAAACTCTTTCCAATTCCCATGTTTAACTGAGAAACAATTATTGCCAGCAATAGCAGAGGTCATATATACAATTGGTAGCTATTTTGTTGCTACGGCAGGTGTTCACCAGTTTTTCTTCCCCTAGAGCCAGTCCTGCTGTGGTGAAACAGAAGGGGAAAAAGTGATGAGACTTACTCCCACCAAGGAAAGCACGCTAAGATCTAACTATTCGCTTGTCACTGTCCTTGTGTAACCTTCTAAAGCTCCGCTGCTGGTTCAGCTAGCTTGTGGCAGTGTACAGTCCCATTATTGTCAGAGCAGTATGGGGACAGGAACAGAAAGACACACGAACAAACTCCAGGTTCAAAGCAGTGCAGACATTTTAGTAGCTTTGCCTGGACCAGCATGTCTGTGCTGCCTCTGGACTGGTGTGCGATCTTGACTTGCTGTCACAGAGGAGTCAAATTTTAGTTTGTCTCAGGAGCATGCATTTGAATTCATCACCCCTTTGACTCTACGCGGTACACAGCAGTTCCCATCAAACAGCAGTCTCCTAGCATATGATTTGGATTCTTTTGGATGACATTGAACTGGAAGATGCATTCTGGGAGGTCACCTAATACACTCTAACCATGAGCAGGCATCTTGCCTCTAGGAACAGAGCAGAGTCAGTCTGAAGTAATAAATACCACATGGCTGGTATTAGACTGCATACTTCAGGTGTCCTGCAGCAGCTGCTTCCCCTTTCAAAGTTTCACCTGCTGGGCTGCTCCTTGCTAAATAATCACAGCTTATATGGTCATCAGGGCAAGGGGCAACACAGGGGTTACTTCCATAAAGGTGTTACTCTCACAGTCTATTTAGTAAAGGGCTACCTTGGCTGCACCAACACTGTTGCAGTTCAGCTGCCTATTGTGTTTTCTATAGATGCATTTAGTACACAATGGATGAGCGTTTCATGGTTATCTGCATATGTATGTATATATATACACTTACAAACAAACACAAACCTACTGTTTGAATGTTTTATAATATAAGGTAATGTACTCATTTTTTTTTTATTCAGAGCGTTGCTTTGTTATAATGCAAAACTAATTTTGCTGTTGTGTGCTGGAGGTCAAAGTTGTTATAATAAAACATCCATCCTGGAGCTTTTTAGAGGAACCTGCTTAAAAAGGTTAAAGTGGGTAATTATCACAACCCTAATTTACAACTACTTGGCAATAAGAGTTGCTTTTCAATGAACCATTTATTCATGATCTGCTGCTTCACACTGCAGGATTCTTCTTGACTAGGTTAGAAAATGTAATTAATAAATGATAGGATTATTTATGGTTCATGGTGCCAGATTGGGAAATACAATGATATACAGAATTATTCTTACAAGCGCATCTTGGTTTTTAATCCATGGATTGGATTGTCACATTACTTGATATGGTGTGGTGAACTCCTGATGGTATTCAAAGGACGTTATTTTGTTTGTCATCCTAGCTGCTCTGTGTGCCAATAAAAATGGACATGTTCCTTTGAGACCAGATTTAATGAACACTGACATATTAATCTTTCTCTGGTTGAGGTAGGGTGGCATTTGTGTTGTGCTTAGTTTGACTATATTAGTGATTATCTCAAGCCTCCAGTGGAAACTGGAAGATGGCTGTTTCATCAACATAAAGTGATCCTCTTCAAGAATTTAGTCTAGTAGTACTAGTTATGGATACATGCCTGCTAAACAGAGAAAAGCTTTCTCAATTTCAAGTTACAAAAATATGCTAAAATGGGCCGACGTAAGCTCTAATGTAATTATTCATGGGCAAAGTGCCTGGTCACATGTGACTGAAGTTGAAATTTTGCTATGACCTTCAAAACCTAGAGCATCCAGGCCTAAGAGGAAAATCATCCTGAGAGATAACATTTTGTATTATTATTGTTATTAATTATTGATTGGATAAGAAGTTTTCATGCAGAGAAAAATATTTTATACACTGATTTATACACACAGTCCTGTAGAAAATCTGAGGCACACTGGCTGTCTGCCATGCTTTCTGCTGATAACATGCTGGAGCTAATCAATGAAAGTCCAGGCTTTAGCACTAAGTTGAAATGTACTGTTGACTAATTTAGTTTACAGTTTATTCTCAGTTCAGATCCCTTTTAAGATGCTTTCCTATAGTGATTAGGATTTCCAACAGTGATTCTAAAATATATCTGTGCATGTAGCTGTTACTTCCAAAAGTGACCTACTAAGATAATTTAAAAATGCCTTGTAAGTTTTTATGCCGATTTGAATCCTATGGCTTTAGAATTTCAAATGGCAAATGACACTGGACATGAGGATAATGGCTGAAACCCAGGGGATTTACAGAGCCACAGAAGGGTTGAGACTGGAGGGCACCTCTGGAGGTCATCCAGTCCAACCTCCCTGCTCAAACAGGGTCAGCTACAGCAGGCTGCCCAGATGAGTTTTGAATATCTCCAAAGGTGGACATTCCCCAACCTCTATGGGCAACCTCTTCCGACAACCTCTTCCAGGGCAAATTTAATACAGACAAGCATACAGGCTCAGGTACTGTTCCCTCTGTTGCAGGCAATAGTGCCTGCATTCACTCCTGTTTCCTCTGATTCTGCTATAGATGAAACATACCATTTGAAATGCAATATGGATGCTTGAATTTAGGCACAAATACAGATTAGAAAATGTCAAAACAGTTGTAAAGTTTTCAAAAATGAAAGTGAAATGACGAAACTTGATGAAATGGGGAAATATCTTACTTTATTTCTCTAAGCTCTGAAAATTTTTCAAAATTGGAACACAGGAGGCTTTGTTCAGTTTCCTTAAGAGGTTATTCCTCTGTATCCACTGTCTTTTCTGTGTACCAAATATACGGATGAATGGGTAAAAAGGCTCTAACTTTTGCAATTATGGCTCTTGGAGTCCGCAGGCTGTTTGAACTTTTGTCATGCCATATTCTCCTTTGTCCCAAGGCTTTTGCATTTTTTGTAGCCTGTGAGTTTACAGCTCCTGTGATATGGGATTTACATGGAGAACCACCTGTTTTTCAGTCTTCTCCAATGTCTGTCTGACTCCAGGCATGGCTCAGGAAGGAAGAAGTTTTAGTATGTTCCCCAGCACATGTACCTTTATACTACCTTTTCTGTCTGTGTATGAACAAGAATCTTCAAGACGTATAAATCTATCTCATTCAAAGCCTCAGGCACTGCAAGTGATAAAAAGCCTGTTTATTATATTGCCGTAAACCTGTGGCAGCTCTGCTGGTCTGCAGCTTCTGTAGCACGTCATCTTCTTTATGAGTGAAATATGCATATTAAAAGATTATTGCTGTGAAAAACAAAAAGCTTCCTCGTCTAAAACATCAAAAAGGAGTATTTGAGCAACCTGTGAAGAGACATTCTAGGCTGCTGGCCTTTTTATGAGTTTATTGTTAGTATTTCCTATGGCTTCATTCCTTTCAAAACTGTGTATTTTCAACATTCACCAAAACTCTCTCATGTGCTCCTGTTTGAGCTTCTTTTCTATTTTTATAATGCTTCAAGCATCATAGTTATAGGGAAAATTTACATTTTCTTTCTTGTTCATACCTGTTTTTCTTTTGGTCTTTCTTTTGCATTGACTTGGTTTATGAGCAATAGAGAACTAATCCAAATAGCTTTGAATTAGATCTTCTGGATACACATATAGTTCTCATTTTTCCTACTAGGAGGAATTAGAAAGAGTATCTTCTTCCAAACCTATCCTTCCAGATTGCAAAGAGGATTGATAAGGAAGGTACCAAAGAGGCAAGTTGTGATTATTTTCCCCTGTAACTATTTGGGGTAGGAGAAGCTCCTATATTCCGACAACCAGAGACTGCATGTGAGGGAAAGTGTCTCCTTTACTTTTCCAATCAAAATGAGATGAAGTGTTTATCTTTGTTCAGATATCTTCTATTTCCTCCTACATTTCATAAAGAGGAAGATGAAGATCCTAGACAACATATGAAGATGTTTGTGATATTTTTCATAGGAATTGTCAAATTAATATTTCTGAGCTGAGCTTTGTTTGAATGACATTCAGCCAATACCTAGTCGGTGAAGAACAACGATATTTTTCCTATTTGGTTAAATGTAGGATTCAATTAAACCTTTTGGGGGGTTTTGGATTTCTTTTTTTTTCTACTTCTTGGTGATTGACAGTGGGTCAAAAACCTTAGAAATTCAACAATTTCTGCCTCAATATTGTTTTCTCTTCTTATGTGTCCTTTTCCTCCAATGTTTAAAATCATTCAGCTTCATTCACCCATGAAGTAAAACCCCTTTGTGTGCATTTCCAGGAGGTCCCTTGCTATCTTTACCTTGCTTCCAGCACATCTCCATAAACACCTGAGGAACTTCTTTCTCTGTGACCTTATTTCTCTGAGGCTATTTTTCTTTTTTAGTTCCATTTTCTTATTTCTAATTTTGTTTGCCTCAGCGCAGCTTGCCTAGCCACTGTATGGCTGCATGAGGAAGAGGTAGTCTAATGTTATTTTTAGTGGGGATGAATAGTCTTCTATTTTTAATCAGACAGTTTTCATGTTCCGTTTCAGGAGTGGACTAATGCATCCTCTCATAAATACATTAATTCCTCCTCCGTCATCCCTGTACACACACACCTGCACAAGTGTCAATTTAGGCAAGTCATGTGGCCTAAAATTTCAAAAGATCTTGGATGATTTAAACCAGCCTATTCTTTGGAAATTGCAGGGCATTCATCCCTTTTTGAAGCAGAAGGGAGAATGGAAAGTGCCTTGTTCTAGCCTGGGCTCTGGGAGATGCTGAGGCTGTAGGGTTCAGATTGTTATTTCCACAGTTGCATGCATGTTTATACAATAAAGGGTAGTTTTGGGCAAAGCAGATGAAGGAATGCAAGCACACCTGCCTCCTGTACAGGAGGTGGTTGGAAAGGCACTTTAAACCACTCCCCACCATGCATGCCCAAACACCTGCTAAATTAACCTTGAAGTTGCAACGTGTGCGTTGGTGACACACAACTTTGCTTCCTAAGGCTGCGCTGCAGACAGCAGTAGCATTGCTTACAAGATGGTGCAAACTTGAGGCATTCATGAGAGAGCTTATGATATGATTTTCAATCTTCCTGGGTGACTAAACCTTTATTTTTCCTGTCCTAGTAGCCCAGCTCTTCTCTGCTTTCCTTTCCTTGACATTATGCAGTTCAGTTTCTTTTGATCTTGAATACAGTCATTTCTCAAGCTATTGTATCAGCTGCAAGTCTTTTATTCTTCCTCGAAGTACGTTGTGGCACATCATCTGCAAGGGCTCTATCTCTAGAGAACCTCTGTAAACCTATTTTGCTGTGCATATGCACAATCCCTGCCTGAGAGCAACGTGCCATCTCTTAGCTGCATGGCACAGTAGATAACACGACTTTGCTTCACAACCTGCATGAGTGACAGAAGTTCAGGACAATGAACTGGCTGTGCCTCTTGTGGGCAATCTGACCATCCCAAATAGACTTGCAGTACCATGACATCAAATATTGTCTCTGTCTTTCCCTCTCTTTCTCACCTAATCATCCGTAGAATGAGGACACACAATAGCGTGTGTATGTATCATTTGGGATCAGCAACCAAGTCACCTGTGAATTATACAGGTCAACAGAAATGGAGGTTAAGATCTGGTCCACACGCATTCTTCCTGTGTCATCAGAGATTACAGAAAATAAAAACATAGGGATACAATCGCAGGCATTTATTAAATGTTGTTAGAATTGCTTTATTATAGGGAGAATGAGAAGAGGAGGGATTATAACTCTGAATGCAAAGCTTATTTACTCTGATCCCAAGTCATCAGAGGGACCATTTTAACTGACATAAAACAAGCCGTCTCAGTAGAAACATGCCATGTATAAAACTGTCAGGTCCCAGTACTTTACAGGCATAGGGAATGTTGGGTATCAACGGAAAAATGAGAATTTCTCCTCAGTAATGCTCCTAAAGCTTTTGAGTGGAATTCTGGAGTGCTCAAACATAGACATTGATTCTTTTCTGCCTTTGCCTGAAATTTATCCCTTCCCTGCCATTTCCCCCTGCGTTTTCTTCTACTCTTCCAAGGAGATCATTATTTTGTAAATCCA
>NW_010423682.1:16426-20301 GCF_000710305.1 Buceros rhinoceros silvestris
CAGGATTCCTGCTTCCAAGACTCTGTTTACCAGTTGCCACTATGTTTGCACATCTATTTCCCACCAGCCGCTTCCCTGGGTGCTGCCTGTAGTCTATTTTCTGGAATATTTTCTTTGTTTCTACAAGATTCTTGTGCTTGGTGGTTAAGTTTCCAGGAAGGTATGAGCTGTTTTATCACGGGCGGGAACTGTGGAAGGAAGCACAGTGTTATGGCTTAATTCAAAGTTTTCTGATTTAGTTATAAAATAAGGCAGAAAGTGTAGTTCTGGAAAGAAAAGAATTTAGGAGTATTACTGTGTCAAAATGACCCAAAAAATGGCTTATGGGCTTGGAAAGGTCTTAAATGTTTCCTGACTCTGTCAGTTGGGCAAATAAATTATATTACCTCTCCTTAGAAACCCTGCTGTTTGAAGTGCTTATAGATGAGTGAAAGGAGAGTTAGAAACAAGTAAGAAACGTCAAAGATATTATGAAGTAATGCAGGTGTCCTTGCTGTAACTGCAACCTGCTGAGACAGATAATTATTTTGAATGCTGACAAGATATATATTGGCTTTGAAAAAAGTGGTCGTGAGAATACAGGCAATGAAGGCAGAGAAAACATGAATATGATCATCCAGACACAACCACTAAGGCTGGAGAAGCTTGAGAATGGAAAATTGCTATTGGATATTTGAATTAGGGGAGGGAAACACTTGGAGTTAGCAAATAGAGCAACATATCAATAACGGAAGGAAGTATTAAACTATGCAGCTTTGCCATCTACACTCTAATCAAAACAAAGAGCATCTTGGATCTGCGTCTCACGACATCGAATTCTGCTTTGTTAGGAAAATAAGGGAGGCTGTGTTTCTTCTTTTCTAAGTCCATAACATACTAAAGAAATTACCCATTGTATCCTGTGATAAGATAGTAAGACAGTATAATACAGATTGTACACATTAGTATAGTAAATAAGATATATCGATATAGATAGTATAATAAATAAGATAGTACACATTTTCACTTCATCTCGTTCTGTATGATTTCACTGCTTACAGCGTGCAGTACACATTTTCAGTACAGTTTTCAAGTGTGAAGAGGATAGATTCCTTATAAGGAGTTAGTCTGGCCTTAAGCTCTTAGCTCAAATCTACCATTCTAGGTCTGCAAAGATTCTGCAATCCAGTTTCTTTATTAAAAGAAATAAATAAAACAATTCTCAGTTAAATTCTGACACAGATAGACAGTGTTCCATCACAAGAACTGTTTACTGAAAGACTCTCAGGGAAGTTTGTTGAAGTCATCACACATGGGTGTCGCAAACTTATCTTTTCTTTAGCCCCCAAATCTCTCATTTAATTTCCTACCCAAACACGAGGAAGAAGCAGTCTAATTAGTTTGGAATTAATGTTAGTTATACCTTTAACTCTCCTACCTCTACGCACATCCTTTCAAAACAATTTTTAGACTCTCAATATAAACATATTGAGAGATTTGTCATAAATACTATACTGGTTATTATTACTATGAACAATCTGTTCATTGCATTACGGGTATTTAAAATGGAAAGAACAATTAGACCCGTTAACCCACCTTTTTGTCAGTAAGTTGATTGGGAATTACTGAAGCGTAACAATTCTAAGTGGCTTTTCATGTGAATGCCAAGCTAAAATGGATATTCAGAAATGCATTAAGCATTTTTACCTGGCACTGTGTCCTTCATTTAAAGATCTACATGTTAATTTGCAGAAGTGCAACACAAACATGGCTCAGGCCTCTGTGCATCCTCTTTCCAATATTTGTACACATGTAAGTGTTGAATAGCAAAATTGTAGGCCAAATGTTGTGAGTAAGGACTAGGAGTACAGTTAACTTGGCAGTAAACAGAGGGCAGGATCCTGGAAAGATTGCAATTACAGCCTGAGCTTCCTAGATGCGAGGTTGGGAGACAAATTTCTAGAAGGTCTATCCCACAGCTTGTGGCATCAATTTACTTTCACTAAGAATCACCCAAACATGTGATCTTATTTCGAATCCAAATAATAACACAATTCCCTGACAAAATCTGTCAGGAAAAATCTGGAATTACATATTCCTGTGCAATTCTGCTTTTGTGGTTAATTTAAAAAAGAAATTATGCTGAAACATAAGTCTACCTGCATAACCTCCTTCAGTAAACCACTGGTCATATGTGGTGGTTCACCACGCATCGCGAATAGTCGGGGAGGACAACGTGACAACAGCTTGTGTGCACATCAAGCCTTTATTGAAATACAACTGCAGCAAACTGCATAGTTTCTCTCTTATTGCATATATTTATAGTTTTCCATGGAGTGTTATGATTTACGTGCTTTGCTTGGATTGGTTTCAAGTTCACTGTCCTGCCCAGAGATGAGCTGGCTTTCCAATCACCCATTGACACAACCTCTCTGTCTCCTCCTAAATAACACACCTCCTGCTGTTGACTGACAGCAGGATTACAGGGCTGCTTCCCGCACCGGCCGGGGGGTCACGCCCACAGTCATACTTCTCTGTGCCAACCTGGGTCAGGTAATAAGGTGATACTGAATATAATTAGCAGCAGCAGAGGCCAAATTTAGCCACATATTTACTTCCTACTTTAAAAAAAGTTCAGAGGCAATTTGCCATTGTGTGCTTTTCTTGTCTCTCTGGGGCATAAAATACATTCCCATGATCCTTGACTTATTCAGAGGTGATTTGCCAAAAGAGATCGTTCCCTCTGTCTGAGAAGAGCCAGTCCCCTTGCTGCAGTAGAGATGAATAAAAAGAACATCATGAATTAAGCTACAAGACTGAGCCAAGAATTACAGAAACAAATTAACCTTCTCTAGCACCCTTCGGGCACCTGTCTGCTTCCTATGTAGACATACAGAACATTTCCAAGGAATAAGCTACCATTTAGCTCTCACTAAGATCTGCTGGCATCATCTCTGGACGAAAGAACTAGGGACCACTTAAGCTTTCAGGGTGCCCTGAAAATCTCAGTCTCCATGAGGGCAACAGAGAAGCTGAGATGTTGAGTTTGTGAGCCTTAGAAAGTGTACATTGCCAAGATGTTCAGGGAGCCCTGGGGCTGGGCTCTGTTAAGTTAATGATCTTATCTGATTTTGACAGCCTCAGGCAGTGAGAAGGTCAGACAGACATTTACCCCAGACCAAGTACATTAAAGATGCCCCAAGTTAAAATGAAGACACTCACAAGTATTACTTGGAAGCTACCTCAGTGTAGTGTATGTGAACAAGCATAGCTGTTTGGTAATGCCTACACCCAAGAGGAAAGGATGTTTATTAATGTCAACGGCAAAAACCTCTCATCCAGCTCTGGGCTGCAATTTCATGCAGACAAGTGTGAGTCACTGGGAACACAGTCTAGTGCTTTTGCCTGGGAAGAGCCTGTGAGCCTTTGTGTTCCTCTGCGCTGGCGGTCCCAGAGTATCTGTTCACCCTTGCATATTCTGGGGGTGGAATCAGTGGAGACTTTCTAGCAAACTGCTGGAGCTGAGTGCCATCTGGGGCTGGGTTTGGTGAGGAACGAGTAGACAGCTTGGGGCAGCAATCTCATCAGTTAAATCCGCCTGCAACACTCAGCTGGATCCCTCCAGCTCCCCGTATAGCTATGAGCATATCCTCATTCCAGGTTTTATGATTTGGGTTTTGTTCTTTTTCCTGACAGGAATATGTCCGTAAACAAATTTCCTCTACTTTTTGACCTCCTTCAGTTACCTAGTCAAAATTTAAAAGAAGTTTTACAGGCGAAATCCTAGTACGATTGCACAAACAGATTTTTAGACATATTCACATATGTCTAAATATATATTTACATTGCGTATATGTATTAAAAATATATATAAATAAATATATATGTAAAATATT
>NW_010423683.1:0-271 GCF_000710305.1 Buceros rhinoceros silvestris
CAAACTTGCTGCGGGTGCATTCGATCCCCTTGTCCAGAAGACAAGATTTTTCATTAAGAAATGAAAACTACACAAAAAAAAATTTTTTGGGGGGAAAAACAAACAAACAACCAAAAAACAACCCTTAACTTTTCTCAACTAGTTCTAGGCAGTTCTGCATGTTGTGAAGTGGTCGAATTTGTTCGTAATCACCAGCAATATTTTAAAGAAGAAATTTAATTTACTTTTAGAAAATGAAATTTTCTCCTTTAGAAGGTTATTCTGGAAAGAG
>NW_010423683.1:362-19213 GCF_000710305.1 Buceros rhinoceros silvestris
AGAGTGAGAGAACTGGATTTACCAAAGCTCAAGACAATGACAATAAGCAATAATAAAGGGGGTGGGGGTGGGGGTGGAGAGAGAGACAAAGAGGTGCAAATGCCCTTTTGTAATCTTTTGCTTTTCACTTTGATTTGATTCAACAGTGTTATTTTACTCATGCCACAGGGTAATTTGTGAAATTGAGAACCGGTTCTCCTCCCACTATGTTAGAAGCTGGCACGTGGGAAATACTTTCCTTCCTGACTCTGAAGAGGATGGAATGGAAAGAAACCTCATTTTTAATCACCTTTACTTTTGAAAGATTTAATTCAATCCCTATTTGAAGGAGGCAATTCATAGTCAGTTGTAGTAATTCAGTTAGCCATCCTGTCCTGTTACCTTGAAAATTCATGGGTTCTCTCAGAGAGTATCCTGATTAAATGTTCTGTACAACACCACAGCTTTCCAGATGCTTTTTATTACTCTTGTACAGATAGGGTGGTATTTTCAGAAGCTACAATATGGTCTCAATTTTGATCCTGTTGATCCTGTAGATTTCACCTACTCAAAATATCACTCCGGATTTTTTGTGTTAAAATCTAAAGAATATGGTAAATCACCTGTCATGCACAATGGATGCAGGAAGCTTGTCAGAAAATGAAAGGAATTTCAGTTTCCACTTCCGCTAGGCTCTGAATTGTCTCATGAAGACATTCCAAGCTTCATCTTGACTTTTAGGATGAATAGAGCAAAACTTACTCTTGGCCCCTTCCCATTCATTTTCCCATGCTGTCATTCATTCCATCCTTGAACATATTCTTCATGAAGGACCTTGCAGGTTTTATTTCAAGAATTTCAGACACTCTTCATTCACAAAAATCTCAAAAGATAGAAAATTAAAACACATGTTTTGAGTATGCAAACAGGTAAATACCAGACAATAATTAACTCCATAAAGCTCAAGAAAAGTAACATTTCTATAAATAGTCTTCATGGAAAATTTAGGTTTCATTTTTTACATCACAGTAATTTTATTCAAGGAAAGAGTAAGGTCAGATAAGTTCCTCCAAAATATCTTTAGAATATTATCAGAGTTATAAATGTTATTATACAAATCAAATAGGTGTTTCTGTGGAGAACACATCTGGCCATAGCATGAAATTTAAACAAATTCCAGTAGCACTGCTAGCACAATAATTCACTCCAATGATGGGAGGAAATGACTCATAATCAGAGGGAACTGCAAGTAAAAATTCTTCAGATCCTATTTCTGATACTGATTCTGTGTCGACTTCTAGAAAGTCACTGAACTACTTTTATTAATGATAAAGCAGATTATGATACTTTCTTCACAGAGGCGTTATCAGGATGCTTATGAAGTGCTTGGTATCTGCAGGTGGAAAGTCCCTGTGCAAGTAGAAAGTATCAACAACTTCTTATCATTTCTATTATAAATTATCTTCTTGCATATTTCTATAGGACATATGGGACTGATAGTGACTCATTCCTCCTTAATGGGATATAAAGTAGTTGGTCTGTTAAACAATAAAATTTAAATTTTAGAGATATTTTGAAGTGTATCAGTATGGAAAGGGGGGGTGGTGGGTGGGAGGGAAGTAGACTGCCCCCACCATCAAAGTATATCCTTTGCACATTCCTGGCACTACATCAAGGTTAAGTTAAAAGCAGCACTTGGAGGCAGTTGCATGTGGTAGATTGTACGAGGCTCATTAGCCAATGGCGAGTCTTATGTAAAGGTCTTTAATGTGGTACAATGGCATTTTCAAGCCTCTTTTAAAAGGGAAAAAGTTAATAATGTGAAAGTTTTATTACTTTTCTTCTTTTAAAGAAGTGCCGTTTTGTAGTGAAACATTGAGGCTAGTTAGAGCAAAAGCTCAGGGAATTTCCTTCGCTCTGGGAATGACTGTAATTATACAAGGGGAAGGGACCACAGCAGTAAACTGGCAACATACCAAGGTCTTAACCCCTGAGACAGGAGGTGGAGAAATAGGTGTTACCAGACTTACACAAGTCCTTAAAGCATAAACATATGGTAAATCCATTACCTAAACTACAAAGAATGGAACCTTGCTAATAAACCTATTTACTAGGTTAAATAAATACTGAAAGTGTTTAAAAAAGGCGAGCTGTGTGACTTTTTAAAATTAAACATTTTTCACTTGTCAGAATTTGTTGTTGGGAATCTGTGAAACATGATGGCCCTTCCAACCCCATGAACACACACAGTCATGTTCTCCCCCCTCGCCCTCAGCTCAGTGCTCACCACCACCACATGAAAACAACAGCATTTATTTGTGAATATATGGCACTGCCTTTGCCACTGTCTGAGCTATCACAGTCCTCTATCACCCGACTTGGCTGCTGGCACTCATGATGAAAAATAAAACGTAGGTGGGATTCATGTATATTCATCACCTTGTTGTGCAGCCCTGTGTTCCATGGCATGTTTGATTTTATCCAGCATAAATAAGGTCTAATTTCAGAAGCAATAATATTCACTAGGAAAAAATTAAAGTCTTCTAGTGTCTTCAGAAGTAGTGTACAGCCAGTCACTCTAGCAGTAGTTCCAGTGAATGTTTTTGCACCACCCTTACTATAAAAATGTTCAGATAACGAAGGGTATGACAGCCAAGGAGAGCTGTGTTTTACGGAAGTAATACTAAACTGACAATTGCTTTGCCCAATAATTCCTCTTCTGCAAGATGTGGGGATTGGATATCCAGCAACACATTTTAAAGCTCCTCATAGAGGTTTCATGGATTTGTAACAAAGAGGTGGTGTTGATCTAAAGCCAGCTGAAGTCAGGGGGCTGATTCTCTGCTTATTTCCATGCCCTTTGAAACTAGGTAGTGCAGATACATGTGATGGCAGTGTGGTAGTTTTACAATGAAGTGTCTCCTCGCCGGGGTAGCTGCTCAGTGCCCACCCTCTCTCCTGTAGAATTCATATGAATTTGCCCTCTAATTTACCAGCCTGTGACAGGTACTCCTTTCCTGCTGCTGTTGAGTAACATGCTTGTGATCCAATTTGTGTTGCAATCAGGTTCAAACAATGTATAATTCAAGGAAAAAACAAAAAGAAAAAGAAGATTTAAATTTCATGTGCCTGTGGAAATTCAGTGATGTTTGGTCATTAACTTGACTGTGTGTACCCAAACACAAGCCACTTGTTCTCAAGCAGTGTTTATGGCTAAGGAAGCAAGGTGGGAGATCTATTACTGTTACCCACACTCCCCATCAAACCACCCTCTGTAAATACACAGTCAATCATTAACGATGACCCTCATTTGCTTCAGGTTCATTAGCAGAGATTCTTGTGCCTATATGGAATGCCACTGACATCTAGCATGGAGCCCCAGTGCTAGCAGAGTAGAGAGCATCAGATTTAAAAGCACTGAATTATTGTAATTTAAAAATATTTTTTTGCTGAAGATAGGCAACAAGCTGCAACTTAAAGTGTTTCAAATTATGTAATTATGATGGTTTTATTTGAAAAAGAAGAGAAAAAGGTCAGTATAAAGTTGCAGCTGTAACCATTAGTTATGTGATTTTAAAGAGTGGCAATATATAAATAGTTGCCTTGTGGTAATTTTATGTTAGCAGTAGTCTATTGTTTAACAAGTGCTGAGGGAAAATTATTTGGCTTTGCAATAAAAATAAAGCAGAAAACAATCTGTGTAGATTATAAGGTTTGTTCTTTTAAATAATGTAATTATTCGTGATGAACTTTTATCCCACTGCTGATGTAACTTCTGTATTAAATGACAGCAACAATATTGCACTTCATTCAAAAAGAAACAGGTAAATAGAGGAACCAAGTGAATTTTTTAACTAATTTGAGAATCGTTTGAATATTTTATACATACAAGTACACCACGAATGCTACAGACACCAGCTGGTATTGAACAATATTTCTTTGCATTTTTAAAATTATTTCAATAGTGCAGAACAGAATAACACAGAATAAACAGAATAATTTAGGGAAAACTTTGGAGCCATTTGGAGAAGGTGTCTCGTAAAGGTCTTCTTTGATTTTCTCTCCAATTTTCTTTTTTTTTTCTTTTTTTTTTTTTTTAAATTTGCCACCTTTTTAGGCACTGCAGATTCTATGCACACAAAACTCCCCTGGAACTGGATACAGAATAAGCCAGAGCTGTGAAGGGTGATCAGTGAGCATCAGGGGTTATAAAGATGCAGATGCTATCAAAGCATCTGAAAGAAAAAATTATTCTGTATTTCTTTTGCATGACAATAGGTGCAAACATAACGATGTGGGTCTTGCTGATATGTGGCTGGGAAGGCAGCACAGATTTTACTGTTCCCAAATGATCCTGAGCATAGCTGTAACATCTGAGGGAGGAAAGGGCCCACAACTACTTCCTTTTACCACCTCTCCCTCCAAATGTGCACAGGGTGATAGCAGTCATTTGCTCAGCAGTCATTTGATGTTGTCACTTCAGTTAGGCACAAAAGGGTGGGAACCCTCTGGCCAAACATAGACATTTGCACCTGAGCTAGTCAGGTAATAAAATAGGGTGTGAATCACCCAAAGATTAGAAAGCAATGAACTGCTTGCTGGAAGTGCCTGTCTCTGTGGTCTATAAAAACAATCAGTGTGGGTAGCCCGGAAGGAACCATCTATGTCATGCACTTCTAAAGGTATCACGAATCTTGCTTGGAGCATGGAACAACACACCGTGTTTCCATGAAGTCTCATGAGAGTGTGGAGGGTGGGAGAAATGAATCTTCTCTGTCTCACAAGATGCTGTCCCACAGGCAATGCCTTCAGCAAGCTGATGATCAGAACCCCCTGCTCATCTCAAGTCATGGAAAAGAGCAGCAGAAGTAGCCCTGCTGCCAGAAAGCAGAACAAAAAAATGGGCATACCAGTGCATTTAGTTTTGGAGTTATCTGTAGATTATTACCATGCCTAGAATCACTGGTAGTATCGCTATGAGCTAAATATCCCATACAGAAATGCTGGGAAGGTCTTGTTATTACGCACAGTGAGGTGGAGCCTGATGCACACTACACTTTGCTCTTTCAGGCGCAATGCGTGAAACCTGAAAAGAGCAGTTTGGATGAGTGATCCACAAAATCCCCACAGATCGCTTAATCACGCAGGAACTTGCAAGGTACCTCAGCTGTTTGCATATTACACATGAAGCAAGCATTGGATAAAAAATCCTGAAGGAATAACTGGAACCCCAAAAGTTTTTTCCCTCAGCAAAGTAATGCAATCATTTACGTGCAGTGCTAACCCACCTCTTGCTCCCTATCCTTAGCCCCATAAGATGTAAAAGCTAGTCATCTCCGATCCTAAGCAAGTTCTGCAGCCATCAAGCTCTTGTGTGAAAGGCATGAAGCTCTGCTTTTTCTGGCTGTGCCCTAAAATATGTATAAAACAGCTGCCTGCACTCTAAGAGAGGTCTTCTTGTAAGACTTGGCTTTTTCTTTCTTTCATTCTTTCTTTCTTTCTTTTTTTTTTTTAATTTAGCTTTCAGGAACATCTAAGTCACAGCTGTACAGAGGCATCTAAGCCCAAGATGAAACAGTAAACTTCACAGGCATCCCTTTTCCACATTTCACGGATGCAGTAAGTTGTCAATAATTCCACTGCCAGCCGAACAGCGATTTCACAGGACACTGTCCAGTTTGACGTGCTGGATGTTCAAACCTGTCTATCTCCTCTTGTTCACTGTACTTTGAACTATGATGTCTGAGTCAGGTTGGTGAATTGTACTCCTGGAGCAAGCACCAAGACATCAGGAGCGGCAGCGATTGGCAATGGCATGTCTGTGGGGGTTTTGGAGGGATATTCTTAGGCTGATCACTCACCATCTCTCTTCTCGAAGGCAAAGGTATTTTCCTTCATGACCACACCCATAAGGCAAGCTGGGTAAGAGCAATAAGCCTGATGCCTGTAAGGACAGGACTTTGGGGAATCTAAGTGGTTTAACCCCAAGTGGGGTTTCCTTTGCACAGAGCCCAGCTGTGGTGCGTTCCAGTCACCACTCCAGTCTGCAACAGGTTCTCGCACTCACCCCGCAGGCACTGGTGCTCCCAGCAGCACAGACTGCTGCAGGAAAACCTCTTTCTGGATAGATTCTATGCACAGAACTTCTGAGGTACTGAGCTACTCAGGTGTCCAAATGTAGAGATGAAGCTGTCTGTTCCTGGTGCCTGGCCGAAAGAATGACCAGAGGCAAACATCATGTGCAACAGTCTAAATGAGTTTGAGGTTAACCTTAAGCTATGCTCTGCAGTAGGTATTCTTCTTTTCAGAATGTTTTCGCAAGCGCTTTCTAGTTGGGTACCAGAGCCTCTTTTTTCCAGTTTCTATACAAAAACCCAACGCTCTCATCAATTTGAATGCCATAGTTGACAAACCACCAGTGTCATCAGCCACTGCTGCATGTAATTTTCTGGGAATGAAAATATGGTTTTCTAGAATAAACACTTATGAAAGGATTATTTGTTTATACAGTTCACATTTTTCAGAAGGAATTATGATATTAATAAATTCAAATATAGTTGTTTGTATGTTCCAAACAGTATGTTCTCCTTTTCTCAAGGCACCTGTGCTGCTATATGTAACCATTTGCAGTGATACACAGCAGGTGCTAGTGAAGCAGAAATGTTACTTTATTGTGCAAAACAGCATAAGCAGAATATAAATTTGTATATTAGGTATTTCTGGTAGGTTTTAGGTTTTTAGGATTGCTTTTGTTTTCTGCAGTTACATCACTCTAAAGTCTGATTATGAAGAAAATCTACAGTCAATTTTCTTCCTTGTTTAACCCTGTTAGGGACAGTGAAGTTAATGCAGAGAATGTATTTATCTGAGCATTCTTATTATTCTGGTAGAGATGCTTTCAGTGCAAAAGAATACATATAAATCACAAAGTTAGGTGATGCTAAAACAACCCTGTTAGTACACATTTTAAACATTATTGAAAAAAAAAGAATAGCAACAACTAGAAAGTCTTGGATCCTGCATTCCTTGCAAATACAAAGCTCTTGATGTTTTAGCTGGGCATTTCAGATGTGTAAGAAATGTACAATCAGATCCTTAAAATCAAAATTATAACCATGTCTGTGAATGTAATTTTAAAACAAGGAAACATATTCCATCAGTCATAGGCGGAGAGAGGCAGTCAGTCTAAGGGACATACAATTTTTTCAGTGGATGTGTTGGTTTTTAATGGGCAAACTTTACTGTTCAATTACATTGTTATACAAGAGTAGCAAAGCAGATTTAGCTGTTATTTTCTCAAAACTAATATAGCTCCACATTTTACACCTTAGTCTGTTCACGTGGTTGATTAAACATGTTTATAAATATTTCCCCTCATCTTCCTTATGAATGTTTTGGTTTCAGAGACCTCATCTGGTTCATAGCACAGGCTACTGGAATGAAACAAAGATGCAAAATTGAAGAAAAGATTCTGTAACACAGAAAATCCAGAGGAGCTGAGGTCAGGAGTTTGGCTTTTAGGGTCATTGTTCCCTTTTCTGACTCGAACAGTGTACCAGACTGCTTAGTAATTCAGGCATAAGGGTCTCTTGAGATTGATTTTCTCTTATTTTACAGCCTTTCTGAGTATTTGTTGAAAACCAAATTATACTCCTAGGAGGAAATAAGTAGGTGCTGCAACAGGAACAAGTCTTAAGCTTTCAATAGGTATGAAAGGGCCACTAATAATGTGTACTACTCGACAAAATTTTCTAACAAGAATGGAAGCCATTGCATCTTTGTTACCTTTTTACAAATGATTGTCAATTAAAATAGCAATGATCAGAATTCCAGAGAAATTGCAACTTCCAGAGGAGAAGTCTGTGTTGCAGGCTCTAGCTGTTTCAGCTCTCCATAGATGCAAGTATCCACATAGCAAAAATTACTCCCAAAGACCAAGACTGCCAGGCTTGGCAAGCAATTTTTTTGGTGCCTCCATACTGCATTCATAAATGGAGGTTGGGAAGAATCCCTTTTCAGAGGTTTTGAACAGCTGCTGTCCCCACTGATAGTAGTTTACTCAAGAAAGTCTTTTTGGATTCAATCAAAAATTAGGTTTTGATTCCTTTTCCTCAGGTGCAGCTCAGGAGGGACTCCAGCTTCTACTTCTGACTTAAACAAGCAGTGAATTATCTCTGACCAACTGCCATGGTTCTCCTTGAATTTTAGCATGAATGCTTCTCCTGCTGTTTCAGTCTGCTGAAATGGAGTTCAACAACTGAATGTAATAAGATTAAGATTGTATAATAAATAATATGCTGCAGTTTTATGACACAAAGCATTATTGCAAATATAATTTCTACCAAGACATGGAATTTGATATTACAAAGGAATGTACAGTAACTTCTTTGTGCAAATTAGGACCTGTGTGCATTCCTTATAAAATGCCAGCAATTAAAATGAAAAGGCAAGATGTATAGCAGTTGATGGGGTTTTTTTCCTAGCAAACTGGATTAAAAGGAGTAGAATGTATTTGGCAAAGAAAATCTAACCAGCTTTAGAAGACTGTGTAATCCAATTGCTAATAGATGATTTGTGAATCTTTTCTGGCATTCCATAAAATAAATAAACAGCTTCCAGTGTAGCCTAAGAGTAAAAAGGGAAATGAATATATATTACAGCAATACATGAAAAACTATGAATTACTTCACAAAGGAAAAAGCCTCAGAACTACTCCGTTATTACTGAGGCTAAACTTCCAACCACTCCAGGATGAAGCTTCGACTCAGTGAGAATCACCAGAATTGACTCTAGAAAGAGATGATAGGATTAGGATTTGCGATTGCACTGATCTCAACTCAATGGAAGGTTTTTCCGCTCAGAAAGGTGTTGTGCTGCAGAATTCACATTTCTAAGTACTGTTCCAATAAATGCTCCTAGAATGGTTTTCTGCTGTTGTAACAAGCAGTGCTAAATTCACCAGTAAGTAAAACCTACCACCTACTGTTACAAAAGAAAAGTTGGAAGGAGGGAATCTGAGGTGGCTGAAGAAGTGAAGATGCTTGAACACAGATGATGTTCGGTGTCCTATTATCACTGTCAGAAGCAGAGTATGAGGTCGTGTTGGCCATTACTCTGAACAGCACAAGATTTATTATATTCCTACAGAATATTTCAGATGAGATTGGTACATAGCAAGAAGGCTTAACGTAGTCAGGGAGAATGTCAAGGATGAATATGAAAAGTTTATGGTACAAAGACAATTTGTTATTTCAGGTTTTGTAGGGAGCAATCAAAAACATATAGACTTTGCACAACCAAGAATGCTGCGTTTGAGATATGGAAGATTGCTGGACCACCACCAGCTTAAAACAGAGATTCATTTCACTATTTCAGTCCACTGAACACATTAGGTGTCACTTCTATTAGAAGTCCATGAGCTCAGAAAATCCCCCAAACCTGGGAAAGAGCAATGGGAAGAGCTCCTTTAGCCCTATGTGCAGCAATTGCAAAGGAAACCAGAACCTTCATCAGCAGTCCCAGTTTCTTAACTAGACCCTGAAACTGTAAGAGCTTGTAATTGAGCTCAGAGTCCCAAAGTGCTATCTCAGACTTAAGCCTGGGAAGAACTGGCTTTTTCTGTCAGCCAATAAAAAATAACAGAATTGAAAACCTTTCTCCTAAGGAACAATTCAGAGCTGCTAGATGATGATTTCAGTGGTTCCCTCACAGAGCCTGAAGACATTATTTGAACAGAAGTCACAGAAGTCTTGAAAGAATTTTGAAATGAGTCCTCATCATATCTGGTAGCAAAACAACTAATATGATAGCTTCTGAAGACTCAACATCTTCTCAATTTAATGCATTGTTTGACTCAGAAGATACCTACATGTGGCACCCAATAAACAGCAACACTTATATTCTTGTTACCACTTTCCCTTCTTTTGACATGGTTATTGAGAAGATGGCAGCATTCCAATTCTATCTCTGATGAACCACCCTGTGCTGCTTGGGGACATAGGTGAGCAGCCGGGATCTTCCCCGCAAGCTCATTACTGTATTTCAACATCTTCATACGTTCTGTTTTGATGGAAGAAATAAAGTAAGTCCCACTGAACCGGATGCAATGAAATCCTGAGAAATCATGGAGACACAGAGATCTCGGGCAGCAGTGCTATTAGTGTTCACTAAAAGTGTTTGAGACAATAAAAAGTACTGGGACGGAAGCACCTTATACCTACACACAATAGATATTTTTTTGTAATTTGTTGATAGCCTGTCTTAATTTTCTCATTGCAGATATCCCAATAACTGACATAAGTTAATTGATAGCAGCCACTGACATTTTCCTTAGGTTTTTGCTGTTTGATCTGTGCTACTGGATAGCACTTCCCTGCTAAAATGAATACACTACCACGCTGTAAAAGTAGTAGAAGAACTAAACATTTCTAAAGAAGTGTAAAAATTAATCAGTAACTGAGGTTACTATCTGAACATTTACACTTAGCTAAGCTAACACTATGAAACACTCCTACTCTGCTATCTAGACCAACCATGAATAAATAATAGGCTTTAACCAGTCCTCTCAAGATTTTGACAGTCCTTAAAATTTTAGCCTATCTTTTCCACAGAAAATAAGTATCAAGTATTTTTTGAGGTGCCTCATTTTAGTTGTATTTATTAATTGTTTAGATAATTGCAATTATAAATGGAATGCTTCACTGATTCTGTAATTAGGGAGTCTGAATTTGAAATAATTTATTAGGTCTTAATTTATGTGCTGTGAAATCTGTTAGATCATTTGCTAGTCAGTATGTTGTCTAGAATAAGAGCATTTCTACAAAGGGATTTTAGGGTGAGGGTCACTGGCATAATCAGAAACATACTCAGTCTGGCCTCCAGCTAAAGATTATCTGCTTTTAAGTGTATTTCTGGTTTGCAAAATGGCCTTTTGAAGACTTAGCCATTTCAACAAAATTCCTCTTTTTTTCTATATAAAAAGAGAAAAAGCAATTATTTTGCACTATTGTTTGACTTACCACCACCACCACCCTTTCCCCTAAATATAGATGACCCAGCTGATCAAGTGTGAGAAGTACATGGCTCTCTGGGCTGACGCATCTGAACCTCTGGAATGAAATCTTCAAAGTTAGGAGCAAAAGTTGGCATTGAGACTAAGCAGGGATTTGATTAAAGATTTGGATTTACCCACACAATAAATTGAGCCAAACCAATTCTTGTCTCGTACAAAGGCACAGTTATGTTTTCCACAGTATATATGGAAGGAAATGACATTGGTTGGTTTTCAACTGTAATTTACTGTATTCATCCATACACTTATGACAACACAGAGGACTTGTCAGTCTGTCCATTAGCAAAACAGAACTGGGACTTTTTTGTTGCTAAGATCGGTTGTTACATATGACATTCGTCGACTAAATTCTCAAAGCCTGTCAGCTTGTACACGCCACTGAAATTGAAAACTTATACTTTGAACATCTTTAGAAATTTAGATGTAGGGAGGTTTAGGGGGAAAGGTGAGGCTGCTGAGTCTTTTGCTCTGGGCAGGATTTGTCTGACCAAATATACATGTCTATATATCAATACAGACATCTGTAGATGTCTATGTTGTAGATACATGTACACGTCCATATGTAGATGTAAGTATTTCACTTAATCACATCCTACCTAACCAAAGAAGAAAAAAGGTGTGATTCATTTTAATCTAAAGATATTTAATTATATAAACCATGCCATAGGCACACATAAGAGTATTTGTAAGAAGGAAATTAGGTGACTACAACTTGGTCACCTTTAAAGTGAAATGAAATGGATTTCACCCCCCATCACTATGGTCGACTGGAATGATCTGAAGTTTAATGCTTCAAAGGTACTTCTTTTATCCTAGTAACGACCTGTTTGGGATTGTTTTTTCCATTGTTAATGACATGTTATTGACATAACAAAGAATATATCAAAACATTTAATTGAATGTTATTTGTGCAGTCATTTAAAATTTCCCTTGATTGCAATTCAGCTCTTCGTTTTATTAATAGGTTCTACTGAAACTAGCGAGATAACAATGAAGAGCAGTATTCCTCAAACTAAATTAGATGGTTTTAGTCTCAGCACAATAGGCAAGCAGTGATTTTTTCTTCTGTAGGAGCTCTAAGATTGGTTCCTAAAAGGATATCTGAGAAAGCAAACACAGGAGAAACATTAATAAGTACAAAGACAACTGTTCTTCATGTCATCAGATTCCAAAAATTGACTTTATCAGATAACAAAAGCAAACCAGAAAAAATACGGTTTGTGGGTAGCAGTTGTCAGAAGCATTCTTTTGGAGCTTGTGATTCATAGGTGAATTTTATTCCACAATTTTACAAGTCATTCCTTAAAGAATCATGACTTTTCTTCTGCTGTTATATCTCTTTTAATGTTACCTTCTTTAAGAACACATAAGCAAAGCTACCTGCACAACACCGAATGCTGAAGCAATAGTATGGATTACCTCAGGGCCAACAAAATGCTTATCAGAAGACAAAAATCATTATTATTTCTTTTACACGCCCGCTTTTATTCCCTACTTGACTTTCTGCTTCCTATCCTGTTACTGTGCTACCTGGATTCCCAGGAGTTTTCTGTCAGCCGACAATCCTTACTGAGGAGGAGGAGAAGGGAGTTTACATGTCTGTGAGAATCTTCACAGTTTGTTGCCACTGAGTGAACTGGAACAATTTAGCTTTGAGGAAGTGATTTATACCCACACATCCATTACATATAACCTGCTCTGCTCTGTGAACTGTTTGATCTCTGGAGGGTTGAGTAGATTAGGGAGGGTCTTCACACAGGGGTTTCATTAACAGCCAATCGGTTAACCTGGCATGGCTCCTGTTGCTGCATTTGGATACTTTAAAGGGGAAAGAAAAGATTAAAAAAAATGTTAATTAGTGTCATTATTTCCCAGTTCAGGAAACGCCAGTTGTGATGTTAGAGTGAATTCCTAGTTCATTGATTTTATTTTTTTTTTTTTTAGTCAATATAGAAAACAGAATTGAGGGTTACAATTTAGGCCATTCAAAAATGTCGATCACAGTATATGAATTCAAGCAGCATGAAATACATCGGTAATCAAAAAGCATATTAAATATCCAAGTATAAGCCACAAAATCTTGGATATTACAATCTAGTTTAATGAGTTAGGGAATGGAGGCCAAGCATTTGCAGTTTTTAAACATGCTGAATCAACAGGTCTCTGCTTACTATCACCTGTTTGGCTGTTTGGAGGTGGGGGGAGGAATCTAAGCAAGTCAAATGGTTGATACTATTATAAAAAAGTTAAAAAACAAATTCAAAATCATATAACAATATGACCATAATTGTTATTGATGAGAAAATTTGGGATATGGTTTTGCAATATAATAACTAGAGCTGCAGCAGTGTCTCCCCTTGCGAGCACTGTGTCTCCATGGTTTACAGAACTATGGAGATATACCAGGGATATACTGTTAATGAAGGATTAAATTTAGTACTTCATTATAGCCTTAGAAACTAAATGGCTGGTTTCAAATCAGTGAAGTGCTCACCGTAGTTTTACAGTTAATGAACTGATGAAAGCACGTGAAAATTGCTAGTTTCTTATTAGACTAAAGAATTTGGAAAAAAATAGACAAGTATCAGTCATTTTTGGGAAACATATGGAGAAAGTTGACAGCTAGAAAGCTCCTCCACCATGAACACTGCTAACACGCTGTCACTGTTCCTCTGATTTTTCTCTGTCTTAGACAGTATCTGTTGTCTGATATTATAGTTACATCAAGACTCTGTGTACCTGGGGATGAGTCTGTGTTCTGGATCAGCACACTACTTGGAACAAGAGGCTTTATTTGCTAGTAGGACGCAGAATGACAAGACGTAGGTTCATTTCATTTTCAGTAAAGTAATTTTATCCCTGTGTTAGAAAACATGGAAAGAAAAAGGTTGTGATCTGTGATTTCTATATTTAATTTATATGTCTTTTACAGATTTGTGTGAGATTGAGAGGCATGCAAGCACTGGGAGTACAAAGTCTTAAAAAGTGATTTTAACAGTTTTGTAAAAGGAGTGTATTTTCCCTCATAGGGTCTTCCCCTGATAATGTTCTTTGACTTCATGAAAAGCACTGTATAAACAGTATTTGTATGTCTAGTTGTTTCCTCTACTGAAATTGAGCTTTCCATGATGATTAGCGTGAACAGAAGCTGTATGAGTATCATGTCTTCTGAGATTTTATTGTCAGAATAAAGGATGCCTCCTCTGACCTCTCCTGGCTGTAATAGACTTTGGATCTAGCCCCTCATGAAACCAAAAGTACATTGTCATAAAATGATGAGGATTATTTTCATTATGAAGTTACCAAAGTCATATGCTGAGTGGTGTGTATTTCTGGTAAAACCTGAACCTTCTGTTACCTTGTTTTCACCTGACATTTTATAGTGGTTTACACCAGGACTCAACACACTGTGTTGAAATGGGGATTGATGCAGAGATGGAAGTAATCAAGCGAAGCAGCGAGCACCACAGTCCATTTGAAAAGCATTCCTTTTCCAGGCCATCGGCTGCAGCAGCAGCAGCACGGGAAGCCTTCCCTGATTTTACCACTACTGAGCGGCAGCTTGATGGTGTTTATGCATCGCAGGACCACCCCGCGAGGAGACCTGCAGCTCCGGAGCACCAGAAGTGATATTAAGAGAAACGGGTACAATTGACAATGGAGCTGTTCACAGCACTAAGGCTGCAAAACCATCAAGCATCCCCTCTATCACATTTATTGCTCATTACTCAGTTCTAAAGAGGCTTTTTTTTTACCCTGGATAATTTAACTGAAATATCTGCTTTTCTGATATTATTCTTATTCAGCAAATGAACATCAGATCTGACAGAAATCAGTGGATCTAAGAATTCAGGGGTTACATTTATCTTAAAACAATGCTACAAGGCTTATAAAACGCTTCACCGCAGGCTGTCAAACATGTTTGTACTCCTCATTACAGTAACTAAAACTGTTGTGTCGCTGAGCTCTTTGCGTCCCTTTTTCAGCTCTCAGTATTAGATAGGGTTCCCTGTCTTATACTTTGTGTTATCTGATGCTGAAATTATACAAAGGTTTAAGCCTTGTTTGTGGCCCCCAGGTGAGCCTGTAACACCATATATATAATGTTTACGTCAGAACTTCATGCTCTTTCACTCTTGTCCTCTGACTGCAGCTCTAGCACTAAGCCTGGGATGTTACAGTGATTTCCATGGCAAACACAGGAACAGGGCTTTGCTTCATCCTGAGAGGAAGTCAGACTGGGAATCAGAAAACCTCTATCAAAAGATTAAGAAAAGATTTCAAACAGAAAAAAGTACTAGTAACAGTAGTGAAAAGGCAGAAACATTTCCCAAATATTTCCAACATCCATGATGAAAAAAACCTTCCTGTATGTTCAGTTGATGGTGATGAAAAAATTTTAATAGTAGCTCAGAAGGATATTAAAAAAAAAAAAGTTTCTAACAGCAGAAATCATAACGTGCAAACAACTTATATTTAAAGGTTTCAGAGATAGCTTGCAAAGAAACTTCTTGAGCCATTAACGTTGATTTTCAATACATTGTGGAACACCAGAGACATTTCAGAGAGCTGAATGTTGTGCCAATATTTTCAAAGGGCAGATAAGATGACCTGGGTAATTATAGGCCTGTCACAGCAACATTGATCCTAAGCAAAATTGCTGGCTGATACAGGACTTGATTAATAAATTAAAGGAAGGTAATATAATTAATGCCAATAAACATGGGTTTGCACCAAGCTAAACTGTTATCTTTTACGACAAAATTACAAGTTCAGTTAAAAAGGAAATAACAGAGAATTCTTCTATTTTGACCTTTTTACGGCATTGATTTGGCACTCCCTGATTTATTTATTTATTAGGAAACTATGGTGACAGATACAGCATATCCCATTTCAGTAAAATTTTGTGACTGACAAATCTCCAAATGGGTATGCATCACTGAGAACACAGGGGGCTTTTTTGGATCTCCACGAGTTATTTTTTATCTAAACACCTGACAAAAATACTTTCTCTATAAATATATCTCTGTATTCCTATATGTATATAAATCCATCAGGATCAGTAACTTATGAAGAGAATGACAAAGTGGTGCAAGCCACCTCATAACCTAACCTTAAACAAGCACTTTTATCCTAAATATGCACACATATATAGTAGTAACTCTGAGAATAATCCCTACTTCTAGGTTACAAGACAAAACAGTCTCCGGAAGAAAAAAGAAATGGGGGGTGGGTGGGCAGAGACAGCAAGAGAGAGAAGTATCAGTGAACTACCAGCAGTTGCATTGACTCTGTGCTTGGAAATCATGCTGCTGAATGGAGCGCTACCCAGTGCTGGTACCCAAAGGTAAAGAACCATCGTGGCAAAACAGAGTTTGAGTAGAAGTCACAAGAATGATGTGAAAGTACCTCCTCTTTTTGAGGTACTTGAGAGTTCAGATAGCTAATTTATGGCAAAGAAAGCAAAGACATGACCATACCATAATCTTCAGGTACATATTTAAGGAACAAAACTGAATAATGGAGGGATTTTCAGTCTAGATGAAGATTTAACAGGCTCCCATTTCTATGAGCTTAAGCTGGAAAGGTTAGACAAGCAATAAGCTAAAACTGAAAAAAATAACTTACAGTAAGTTGTTTACAGAGCCCTTCCTTTCCTCTCTGGCCTCTCCCTCAGAACAGTGAATCTTGAACTCTATTCTGTGCACTTGTGCTGGGAGGTGAACCTGTTCTCACCCAAAACTACCCTAAAGCTGATTAAGTAGTGTAGTTTCTTGGGACATACGAGGTAAGGATTTTAATCCTTCTACACAGAAGGAAGGATATGCTTTTCATTCTCCTGTGCCCTGACTAATGCTCTAACCACTATCATTGGTCACAATGCCACTTTTTGAAGAGAAAGCAAAGCATGTTGCTACAGTTGATGTGGAATACAGTTCTCAGAGAATAGCTGATAGGGATATTCTTAAAGAGCATCTGCAGGCAATTTAGACATAGAAAAGAGAAATAATTAGTTTGTGGCTCTTGAATATATTCTGGACAGGCTCCAGCTTCTCCACTGTCCTATTGACCCACTTTTGGTTACTTTCTGAAGGAAAACTTCAGGCTCCTGGAAACCTTACAGTTCAGTAAGGAAATTATTTGCAGAACCGAGGCAACCTTGGACTTATCACCTGAAAAATATTTTTCAGGACATCAGGAGCTTAAAAAGCAAGCTGCACTCCACTGTTGTTCTAGATCTAGTCCAAAACCCCCTTATCCTCTGTCATGGATCCGTTTCTCACCTTATAATCAGTTCAGAAGTGTACTTGGAAGCAAAGATATTAAATAAAATAAACCTATGTATTTCTTCATACGGATTTGAAAATTGTCTTCTCTGATATGATGATAGCATCTGATTTTCCAAAAAGAGCATGTAAGTGCACATTAATACAATGATTTATAATATTGCCTCATTACATAAATATATTCATGTCCAGCAGGCAGCTTCCTGTAAACCTCAAAATGAAAATTTTAAATCTATAGTTTCAGTTTTCTTTTTTAAAAAAAATTAAACTTCAACAAATGGAACTTACATATGGTTCTTCCTAGGTCAGTGCAAGGTTAGACAAAGCAACTGATTCAGTAGCACTCAGCAGTGCTACTGAAAATCCTTCAAGAATATTATACAGACAAGAAATTCCTACCTAGGCTTTAAATTTCTTTGCTTTTACACTTTAGTCAGACCTTTAACTATTTAAAAGTTTTTTGATTGCATCTATAAAATATTTAAGTTTTCATATATACAGCATCATTATCCTACATTGTGAGAAGCATAGAAGCATATGAAAGTAATAGCTTCCTTGCCTTAGAAGAGGATTAATATGTATGATTGAATATTTCTGTATTCTATGAACTCACATTTCATGGAAAGACCAAATTTATAGATAGGAAAAATCCCTCATCCAGTTTCAACTTCATAAGAGTTTAATACAGAAACACGAGGTATGTGTGGTCCTAGTATCACCTTTGCAAATTAAATGTCAAGATGGAGATAATTAGAGAGTATTGCTTGCAGAAGTGATTTTTTCTTTTCTAATGTTAGAACATAATTTTTTAACCTGAGTTTGTTCTTTTCCGTGCTGTTTCAGAAAGTTGTAGTGCATATTACAGGATAAAGCTTTTTAGATAGTTGTTTAGCAACACAGCAAGCAATTTAAGTTAAAGAATGACCACTTCTTTGTCATCAGCATAGTAGTACCTTTTAGACTTCTGTGACTTAAACCACTTACCTGCCACTAAAAAACGCACTGCTACAGACAAAAGCATTTAAAATTGATTGTCATAAGCATCTTGAAAAAAATATTTGCAGAAAAGAGAACAATACAAACCACTAGTATTACATAGCCTTTTTGGGGTACCTCCATGATTCTACTGCTGCTGATCTATAAGGCACAGTAGCAAGCAAAGACTTTTAAAAACGTGATCATCTGCACTGTGTTACTTTTTGAAATAGATTTTTGAAGAGTTATTTCCAGTTTTTTTCTCCAGAGCTTACGTAGTGAGACTGCTGAATTCCAGTGGTCATTTTGCCTTACTGCTCTTTCAGCAAGTCAACAAGAGCAGGGTTTAGTCTGGCTACAATTCCTTAAGGAATAATTTAGCTCAAATAAAATGACAGCAAGGTAATGTAGAGGCCAAACAAACTGTCCAAAAGCGATTTTTGAAACTCACCATTCTGAAAACATTCACAAATACATATGGGTATAACTAAAAGTCACATCCAGTACAGCAACAGCAAATGGTACCTAAAGAAGAGCGG
>NW_010423683.1:19273-21375 GCF_000710305.1 Buceros rhinoceros silvestris
AGGGTACCGAAAGAAGATCGGTGGCTATAATTCTTTGTGAGGGGCCCTCTTCCAGACAGGTTGCAATGCCATTCCCAGACAGCACACTGTAGCAGTCAAGCATGAAACCTATATAGGAGCCTTAGTGTCAGTACAAACAGGCTACAGCCTCCCACTCTTCTGTAAGGGCCTATCAACGTGCACGTGGTTAATGACAATCTGCACTCCTTCAATTCCACCTCACCTGTCTGCGAGATTTTCATTTAGCATGAAGCATGGTCGATTCAGTTCAGACCCATCCAGGCTGATCTCTTCTTCCTAATCTGACAGTCTGGATACACGCCACCTGCTCACTCTGCCCTCAGCCTTTCCTTTTGGAACAGACCAAGGGAAAGTGCAGAAAACAGTGTAAGAGATAATATTTACTAGAATGGTAATACCATCGAGAACTTGAGTCCAAGCAATCAGGTTCCGAACGCAGGTGCTTGTAGCTTCTTGTTTTGATCTCTGCTTCAGTACTTTACACTGTAAAGAGTTTCAGTTCACGGCTAAAGCATCTTATGAATTAAAGCTGTTCTTGAAAATTTTGAGTTTGACCTCAAAAATACTATTTTCCTTGGTACTTACACGTGCACTTCTTTCATGACACTGCATATTATAATGAAGCCCCGGTCAAAGAAGAAAGAAATAGAAAAGAAAGTTTTTTACCAAGACCTGTCATCCATTTTTAAAAAAAGTCATAAGGTCTCAAAAAAATTCAAGTGTGAAAACATTTCAAAATAACACCTCTTACCACTCGTGTTTATGCCCAAATTTATACACTTAGGAATACAAGTTATTTAGGAAAAAAAATAAGTACATCAACCTGCAACCTTTTTCTAGACCTTTACAACATACGAACAGTGCAAATGTGACCTTTGCTATAAAAGCAAGCATAAAATACACTCCTTGAGCTGGTTCTTGGCTGTGTGGCAGACCACTCCTGAGCACAAGGGGGAATTTAGTGAGCCTTCCAAACAGAATGTGGCCTCCATCAGCTGCAACTGCATGCACAGCCAGCCAGCTAACCCACAACTCAGATATTCCCATAAGTTCTTGTCAGGGTGTACAGGTAGTTCTACCAGCTGTAAGCGACTACAGGACTTCAATTCTGCTGGTAAATTTAGCAACAATTACACATCTTTGCCACTATCCAGCAATAGCCTCTCAGGGCATGAAATCTGTTTATACTCACTTCCAACAAATTCAGAGTTCAACGTGTCTGCTCAGCGACACTTAGTTGGTTCATTCAACCATAACACTCTCGCTCATTACAAGGACCACTCCATTTCTTTTTGACGCAGCAGAGCTTTCTCACGCAGAAGAATAGTTTCCGCTGGCATAGGAAATGGGTTTTGTGGTGGATAGAGTGGCTGCTCAGAGATATCTAGGATCATCTTAAATTCATTCCTTTCTTCATTACGCTTGCTACTTGTCTACCTCAGCATTCATCCTTGTTCCTTTAAAAGAATGATTTTGAGCCCACGGGATCGTATAATTCTCTCCTTGGAGAGGCAATGAGGAAAATGAGCCATACTTGACAGGTATCAGAAGGCATCACTTCACTTCGGGAAATTGCTCACCTACCACAGTGGCAATACAGGAATTTTAGAAGATTAAAGCAGACCATGCCATATGTTTCATCAATTTTTCTGCTCCCATCAAATCTAGAATGATTTACAGTAACCTGCTGCTGCTTTTAATTCTACCCTTTTATTAGGCCTCACGTTAGCAAATCTTAAAGAACGTTGTCCTGCCGTACTCCCGCTGCCTTAGTCCCCTGGTATCTTCCCTCCTCCTTTGTGCACATCCCTATGCTACAGGAAAGAGAGAGCAACAACACAGTTCATGGCATGTGCAGATGCACCAACAGCATGACCTATCACCCAAAGGGAAGGCTGAAATAGGGTAATTTCACCAGCAAACCTTAGAGGAAAAGACATGCTACACTGCACAAACAGCACTCCAGGGAAAAACTATTTCATGTCACTCCATTGACTAAGCTCTAGCTGGGCTACCCTTGACCACTGTTGCGTCCCTACCCTCTGACTCCCAACCACCCCACCGGCCAGCCACCCCCACCA
>NW_010423684.1:0-334 GCF_000710305.1 Buceros rhinoceros silvestris
CCTCCCGGTGCGGGGTGTGCTGCGGAGCGGTTGTCGGAGACGCTTCTGTCACGGGGATGGGGCTCACGCAAGCCCTTAGGAGTAGTGCACGGTCGTGTTTCTCGTTCGGCTTCAGGGCCTCAGCTGCCAGGAGGGTGCTGCCCAGCGGAGGACAAGCGCATTGATAGCGGAGGACTGAGGTCTGGGAGATGGGGCATGTGCTGGGCTCCGGAGCGCAGTGTAATGTGAACAACTCTTTCACGGGCACCCCCTTGCCGTGGGGAAGGAGCTTGCCTGCCCTTTTGAGGTTGAGAGCTCTGCTGGTGGTGGCATGTGCCTCCGGTGGGGTCTCCCA
>NW_010423684.1:591-11484 GCF_000710305.1 Buceros rhinoceros silvestris
GGCCAGACAGGTCTCAACTGAAGGGTCAGACACAGTGTGTCCACGGGCAGGATGGGCTCACTAGCCTTTGGGCAACCATCCTAGGAGAAGGACAACTCTGACTCCAAACCCGGGCAGATGGAGCTCGTTTAGCCCTGTAAGGCATCCATCATCTAAGAGAAGGATACTCTAACCAAACCTACGACCCGAGGACTTCGCTGTCACCGTCCAAGCTCACTAGGCCCTGGCAGATGAACCTCGGGTGTAAAGGGTGGAGCCAGTTCCGTGCACACTGCGCGTCACCTAAAAAATCCACTGCGGAGACCCGAAGGGTGTACTCACGTTTGAAGCACGAGGAAACCCCTTCCCAAATCTTCGTTCGTGAAACCAAGCCATGATGATGAATGTGAACAAGCACACACTGTCCTGCTTCTAGCCAAACTCTGAAACACTCTGCTGTTACAAAGCTCATTTTCAGTGTCACAAAGTGAAGACAATGAGTGTCAAATCAAGAGGTTTTTTCCCTGTGTGCTCAGAACTGTTAGAGTTGTGAAGACAGCTTCAGACTATTTTTGAATGAAGGTGACAATTAGCCATGTCCACATTTAAGCTTCACGTAAATTCGAGACCAGGGAGTGTCTCCTGGAGCATAATGTGCAATATGTATAAAGTTCTACGTTGTGGATTATGTTCTATGCTGTACATCCACAATAAAACTGCATTTTGAAAAAAAAGCTGACATATAAGCTTGTGTTTCACAGGCTGACTAAAATAGTGTGAAAACATCACTGCAAAGAATAAAAAGGCTAAGTGTTATTTTTAGCTTGACTCAAAATGTTGTTTTCCAAGACTGGAAGTAATTCCCAGTTCCTGGATCAGGATGCATATCCCAAACTGTCCTTCCTTCACGCTGGGCCCAGGACTGGGGTACAGACTGTCCCTGTCTACCTTGCTGCCCTCACATGAGAGTCTCCATTGGAAGGAATGATGAACAGACCAGAAAAGAGCTGAAAAACCAGAGAACTACGAGGGATATGCCGTGGAGCATATTTGCTGGCAGTCCAGATACGCCTTTGGCGTGGAGGTGCTTTGGCGTTATTCATGGAGTTCTTATCCAGCTTGTGTCCTAATAAAATTTATCAACTGCAGACCTTATGTCATTCCTGGTGTTAATAATTCTGGAAGCCAGAAAGCCTGAATTTGAGTTTCTTTTCAAGTCTATTGTAGTTTCCTGATTTGAGGAACTAGCAGATCCCTTACCCTTTGGAAAAGTTTAGAGTATCACCTGAAAAAAAAAATTTTAGCTATGATAGTTAGAAACAAAACCCAAAAAGCCTTAATTGAACTTTCAGTGTTGGTTACAATTGTGATTGTTAATGCTGTGTTTGATCACAGGTAAAAAGGAGAAGTTCACATCTATAAGTCACATGTGAATGAGATGAGTCATTGGTTTTGCAAGGAAGATTGATTCTGGATTTTCCAACGTGCTTATAGGTAATGTTAAATATGGAGCTCTAACTGGGTTCACATATTTGCTTCATTTTGAACTGATTTGCCTAGTCTTCTTCAGAACAAAACGAAAGACTGTGATAATATTTCTGGCCATGCTGAATAAAGTTACTGAAGTCAAGCAAACTTAACTCTTGCAATCCTAGCGATCTGACAAAAATTCACAAGAGAATCACAGGTTGTGTGCAGGTGAATGTTTTATATGTGTCTGAATATCTTGAGAAAGTTATGCAGAGATTATAGTGATGTTTAAAAGGGCAAGGAAATTAAATATGAATGAGAAGGTCATTAGTCACCTCAGAAACCACCTCAGAGATTGCCACTAGCATTTGAAGGACCCTGCTGGGCGTCTTTGAAGAGGAAAAGACATGCATCTTCTTTGCTTTTTAAGACAATGAAATGTGATCAATGAAGCCCTTGGACCTTCTCCTCCTCACCCTCTCCCTGCTGTGTTTTGTGCTCAGGAGGCTTTTCCACTTTGGAGCCTTTCTACATAGTTTGACTTGCTAGATTCACTGCCCACAGGCATTTGCAGAACAAGCTATTATCATTTTTATTCTTGTATACATATCATTAAGCAAATTCTGTAAACAGTGTAGGAGACTAAATGTTATGCAAGCTGTTCTGTTTACTTTCTGCTGTGTGTCATTCTTTTCATGAGTAGACTCACTAAATATATCTTCGTCTTTCTCATGGTTCAGCAATAGCTTCTTTGTGAATTATTATCTCACTATTGAGCATCTTAAGAGATGATCCTCTCTAGTGAAAATGTTAATGCTTCGTGTTTTGTACACATCAAAATTATTTAGACCGTATATTGCTATCAACAGATAAAATTCAGAAGGCTGAGGCAGAGCATGGGCTGAAACAGAGATGTGGTCATGAGAGAAAGAGTTACCAGTGGTACAACTTGGTCTGGGAGAAGTGGCCTGGTAGGGTTTGTGAGGGGCAGCTAACGCCACGGGTTGTTGAAGTAGTTGCTCACCTTCCAAACCCACCATGTGAGTAAGTGGCAGCAGATGAACTAGTGTCTTTGATCGGTTCCTCTTTCACACCCCATGGGTTCTTTCATCTGACAGCAACAGCTGGAGCTCCCTTGATATAAAAAGCAGGAGGAAAAAGGGACATTGGCAGCTCTACTTAAGAAAATGGCCTATAAGTTCACTCCTTCTTTCTCATGTATCCACAAGAGCCTATTTATTTCTATATTGTTCCTTTGGTGTCTTCTGCTGTAATGATGCAAATTCAAGTATAATCCTCAGTTTGAACATAAAAGCAGCAGCTGGTGCTCTGAGAACCTTATGGTGCATGTCATGTTAGCCCACAAGACCTTCCACGCTTTCCTCTCCAAAGACTTTTGGAGCCTTTTCTACTAGGATGTTACTGCTGCAAGACAAAGGGGAGGAGACCGCTTTTCCCCGCTCCTTTGTATTGTATGTAATTACTTCAGTACTATTGCACTGTATTACTTCAGGTAAGAGCAGCAGAACCAGTTTCTATATAATAACATCTTTAAAAAATAATATTTTTTTGCTAACAGCAACAGAGCAAAAATATATCTTTGTATTAAAAAAAAAATTATGTTAGAATTTTCCCTGAAGACTTGAGGCTGAGAATGGTACAGGAATTTTCAACCTTTTTTTTTAAATATCAGAGTAAACTGTTCATGCAGCATATTCACAACACAGTGAAAAGATAAAATATATGATAAGAAAAAATACTGTGTTAATCAGGATAATACTCAAAATTAGGCCTCAGCTTAGCTGAGATCTGCAATGTGTGTTTTGTTATGTAAACTTATGTCCTAGTTATGTTAGTCTACCTGCATGGACTATTGTTTTGTTTCTTTGTTGTAGTCCTGATGCTTTAGATCTTTCCAAAGTTGCCTGGAGCCTCTGTACATGTTCTTTTCTTTTTTTTTTTTCCCCCGGTAGTAGTAAAAGTCTGTACACTCTAAACTGTAAGAAATTGTCTTTTTCTCTGAAATGCCTCAGACTGCACGGACAACTGAGAAAAAATGTTATGTTCCAAATGAGGTGGCAACTAAGCACAAATCCTTGACTGAGTATTTGCTTTCAAAGGCCAAAATTTCAAGTTTTATTAGCTCTTATGTAACTGCAGGCTGTCAAGGAAAGGGACACACATGTTCCCATTCCCAACCAAAGGCAGCAACGGCCTGTGCTGGGAAAGGGAGAATATTGCCTCATCTTTTGGTTGCGGTTCACGGAATAGACTGGAGTAAGTGTAACATGAAACTGCGTCTGAAGGGCATCTACAAGAACTCCTACTGACAAAGTGTTGTAGGAGAATAGCTGGTGTTAGATACCTCTTGCCTAGAGTTGTGTGTTTTTTCTAGGTATTCAACTGTTCTGGGTTCATACATGTGAGCATAGTGTTCTATCTTTTTTTGCCCCCTATAGCTGCCCATCAGTTTGCTCATTCTCCTGGTTCAGCTCTTCACCCTTGTTTCAGAGTCAGATTGAAAATTACAGGTAATCAGGAGATTAGTTGCAAATGGCGTGGATATCCCAACCCTCAGGGCAGGAAGGTATATTAGAGAAGACAGGTATAGTGCAGGAGGTCATAATAAATTCAGTTGCCCCATTTGAATCCATATCCATATAAGCTCTTAATCAGAAGGCTCAGTTACTTCCAGAAAAACAGTATGAAATTGAATTTTCATCTTTACCTTACATGCTATTTTTTGGAAAGCTTCACTTTCCCTTTGTTTGAAAACCTCTCTCCAAAATTTCATTTTTACTCTTTAAGATCGGCACTAATCTATTTTTTGCAATATCTTTCTGCAGTTAATCTCCTCTTCTGAATTGACTGAAACCTCCTAAACGTGTGAAGTGTGTTAAACGTACCTCTCCTTTTCTGAATGGGCTGTATGCATATTCAAACAGAAGGAACAGCACTATCAAGATCACTTTCAGATGGTTTTGATTTTTCAGATAATTTAAGCTCTGGGATAACTTTGTTGAATAAGTTAATTTTCTTTTTTCTTTTTAATTTCTGTTCACTCTGAATTTGGAAAAAAATCTTTGCTGCTCACTTCTGTATTGCTCCTACCTCGGCACTTTAGCATTGGCTAATACGACACTGTTATCCGAACTTCCTCTTTCAAGCTCAGCTGTTTAGATATACAGTTTCAGAGAAGAGGAGCCTCCTCCATAACATTCAAGTCTGGTTTTTTGGAACTTGTGCACTTCGAGACTTCAGGAGTGGCAATATGTATTGGTACTGTGTTATAAATAAGCACAGGATTACTCTGGAACTGGAAAGCAATGTATCCTATCCAAAGAGAATGCCATCCTGTCTCACGCTGGTACTCGTCCACGTCTATGCAGCTCTGCTGAGCAATGTCCACGCGAGTGGTTAGCAATGGTCAGAGGGGACATGCCCATGATCACGCCCTCCGGGAGCTCATTGCTCCTGCTGCTGGGACAGCGTTTTCTGTGCCATGGCAAGTCCCAGTCCCTATCCCACTGCTGGGATTGCAGCAGAAGGCTGTTTGTCCCATTTGTACCACTGAGATTTTGAGGAGTGTCTGTGCTGGGGTATGGCGGGCAGGAGCAGTGGGATGGGCTGCACCAGGCACCTTTGCAGAAGTTCCACAGTGATCGATGTCATCTGCAGCTCTCCAGGGGCTGTCCTGCCTGCAGAGACAGTGAAGAAGAACAGCATTTTTTTTCCTTCCAACATCCCCTCAGAGTGCCTGGCAGATGAGGCTGCACAGATAGCCCGGGGGTTTGGTCTTGAGGATACTGCGGAATAAACCACCTCTCTAGGTCCCATGGCAGCTTCTTGCTGCCCTGCAATTCAGGGAGGAGGGGACTCGCCCCAGAGGAGGCGCTGTCAACCACTGCCCATAAATAAAGCCACAGTTACGTGTTCACCGATTACAGTTGTTGCAGAACAAAGGTTTATATTTAAAGACAGCAAAGGGAAGGAAATAAGCAGGGTATGAATTGATGAAAGCTTTGTGCGCTGCCGAGCTGACACCACCAGACTTACTGTCAGCATACTTGTAATGCAGCAAAGCGGCGGTTTCCAAGGCCGTTCTCAAGGAGTGCTTCAGTGTGGTTTTCATGTGTCTAAATAGAAAATGCTTTTGTTGTTCACAGTGTGGTGGTAGAGATGTATTCCTTATTCTCAATGAGGTTACTTCTTAAGGAATTTTAAGGGTATTTTAGGAATAAATAAGATTCATATGTAATAATTAGCTTCTGGTGTGTAAGGTCTCATTCTGAATTGGTTTTAGTCCGACTTCATTTTGTGTTACAGAAAATACACAAAGTAATGATAATTATTTTGCATTTTCCCGACACTTTTAAACTGAGTTTGTAAGTTTGCGAATGTTATAATATATTAATTAACTCCCTCCCTGTAAGTTAGGTAGGTATACTCTGATATTTATTGTAACCAAAGGAGACATTTGGGCTTAAATTTACACCTACTGGATTTGTGAGAATCTGGAATCTATAATGACAGCCTCAGCAATATTAGCTGAAGTCAGTAAACACTGATGGAATTTAGCATCTTTATGTATTTGAGCTACTTAGAATGAGTGGACATTTTAAAAACATTGACTTTTCTCTTTCTGCAGTTGTGAGGTCATAAGATAGAGTTGACTGGAAATGAGCAAACTAGGAGAATAAATGAGAATCTGTATTAGATTCATTAGAAGGGAGATATCCTCATATTAGTCTGATACTCACTTTATTGCAAGAGAAAAGGAGAAGTATCTATAACTGTAATTTTCTTTCCTGTGTGTGTCTTTATTCCTTTTGTTTGTTTTTTAACTAGAAATAGGTATTTTTATTATGAACTGAGCACATGTATACGAGGAGCAATGGAGAGTTTCACAGGAAAAAAATAATAAATTTGCATTCATGTTTCAGGTAGAAGTAATGTTTCTGTCAGACATTTTACATTGAAATAAAAATCAGGCATGAAAGAAGAAAAAAGAGAGAGAAAAGCAAGAGAAAGCAGAAAAGCAGGATCAGAAAATGTGGGGTTTGTCAGCCAGATATAAAATGGCTCTAATGGCTGTTTCTATGGCAACTAAAAGTGAATGGCTCTGAAGATAAACTTGGTATCTTTTTTTCGGCAGGAACATTAACATTGCTGTCTACTGGCACACACTCCAAACGAGTCTCTGGCCCAGACTGAAGCACCTAAAAATTCAGTATTACCATTGTATCATCTCACAGAGATGACCTGCAACAACTTTTAAGGACAGGAACTGGTTCCTGGTAAAGTCTCAGCCATTCTGCCCTGGGCAGTAAACCAGAGCCCTGGTCCATTTCTTTTCTGAACCAAAGCCCACTAGTGCTCACCCATCTTTCATCCATGCTAAAGCCAACTCAGCAGTTTTTAACTCCTTGGAATTACATTCCCTTTGATTCAGATCAGTTTATTACACATCATTGCTATGAGACTCATGGTGTCCTTCCAAGACCAGTGTCCTCCAGGCGCTTGAAGTGGACACTGCCACTGAAGGGAGAGGAATCACTCTTCTGCAACCCCTCCTTCTCCTGCCTGCACCCCACCTCTGTGCCTGGGCAGGTTCGCCACACAGTTCACTCCAGGGTCTCCCTTGACTGGGCAGGATGGATGAGACTTCGCTGGTTCTGGGATACCCTGTCTCACACAGTCCCCCAAATCTACTCCATCCTCGTCAACCCCTGGCCTGCCCACGTTATCGTAGAGCATGCAACACATGCCCACTGCTTCATGCAGTAAAAAACCTCTCCTGGTAAGCTGCCACTCCTCCATCCCATTCTTTCAGACTCTTTGAACTGAAAAAAACCACACAAAAGAGTGATTATGTCTTGGGGCCACAAGAGCATTACATGTGATCTGTGGAAGAGAGGACCAGATGTTTAGTGGAGAGGAAGAAGCCATTCTCCAGAGGTGACCAGCTGTAAAGAGAATAGCTGCAAGTTCCTCTGCACCACTTGGCACTCTTTTAGTTAGCAATAAAGTCATAACACGTGGTGAACTGGGTCAGAGGAGTGGTCTAGCTCAAAATTACAATGGTAAAAAGAATAAAGCTGACATGAGGCCCTACGAGCCTTTGTGTGAGCAGATGGGAGTGGCAGGGGCTGTGCACGCAAGGGTCAGGGAAGGGCAGGGTGACCTCTTTCAGTGGCAATTCTGGTTTATGCCAGTTCCAAACAATTGTGAAACTGTGGCCTTGCTTAGCACCTTAGTCTGCCTTTTAGTTTGTTAAAGGATTTGTGGGGTTTTTTTCCCTAGAAGTTCTGGTGCCATCGGCAGTGAAAAATAGCCATTTTTTCTAGCTATGCACGCTATAAATGTGTTGAACAAAGGACTTTCGGAGAAGAGTGCCTTCAAGCAGTAAAATATTTTCGCACCAGCTTATTAAAATGCCCAGTGTCAAACTCAACCGGCTGATATGGAATTAAAACCTTAGGAAGCCCCATCTGGGACACAACTGACTTGCACCAGATGACCTCTGAGTGAACTACATTATCATGTGTTTCTTTAAGGTTTGTTTTCCATTGCTCAATAAAAATTCCAACAGGGGGATCATTCACAATACAAGGAAAAAGGAGAAGGGCATACAATGCATTTCACTAGAAAGAGGGAGTTAACCAGCTGTAAATCTCCGCTGCCTTTGCAGGGCAACCGTCACCTGCAAACAGTCTGAGGAATCATCAGGAAGGGCAGGCTGGTAGCAAAAAGACAGAGCCCCGTCAGTCAGACAGAAAGCAGCATTATCTTGTATTGAATTTGATGTTCGGTGACACAGCCATGTACATTTTAGATGTGAGTCCTCCTGACTTTACTTGGAAGCTGATGCAAATGTTTTGAGGAAATATGAAATGCTCTTTGGCTGCAGGTTCAGTAAATTAGAGAATGCTGCCTGAAGTATGAACAGAAATCGTAGACTACAGGTGCTCACTCACTCTTCGGGCTGATTTCTTTCTTTACATTTAGAAAACTAAAGCCTGATGCAGAAATAGTGCTAGCACCTTTTTCACAGTGGTGTGTGATGTATTTACACATTTGCGTCCATGTAGAGGGTCTCTGGAACATAATTACTTCTGGTGTAACAAGCATGTAGAAAATGAGCTGATTGTATGTCACTGACTACTCTGCCGGGCTGTCCAGACTACAGCTGCTCAATCAACACATGGGCTGCAAAACTGTGGGCTGTGTGTCAACTGTCCCTGACCCAACAGATGATTATGCCCCAGTTGTGATAGCAACGTGCCAGAAGGCTCTCTGGAGGCCACTCTCTGTCTCCACAGTGCTTGAATCAGGGGGACCGCCTCTAACTAGCGTCTGTTCCTGCAGCATATTGTAGTGGTCAGCAAAAAGACAAGGTTTTCAGCCCCAGTTCTGTCTTTGAGATCCCAATATCCATGTCTTGTGATATTTTACATATGCTCATTGCGGTCGAGCATTAGCGGGGGGATATGTATGGAAATGCACAAGTTTGCATCCTTGCTATAGCAAATGGCCACAAAATTCAACTCTCCAGAATCTTTTTGGGGAGGGAGGGGAATTAAGATTAGCAGAGGGTGCATTTAGTAGAGCAGAGTAAAGAAAAAAAATCCCTCTTGCCACAGAATGGTTCGTTTCAGGATATCCTCTTCAGCAGCTGCACTCTCAGAACTTTCAGAAGCTGTGAAAACTCCAGACCTGTCAGGTATAAGAGAACCCAACAGCAGGAAAGTTTCCTTCTAATTTTACTATTTAAAGATGGGCTTTTTCGGCAGTCCTGAACTCCAAAGCAAGGTAAACACCCTCAAAAATTCTTCATTGTAGTTTGCACATATGCCTGGTTTCATAATAGTGCATTCTAACTATGTCGTTGTAACTCTGGATGTTCTTTCTCTTTATATTCATATCTGATACTATTTGGAGTGCTTCTACATTCATAGCTTGATTAGATTACAGCTACAGTGGAAAATAATTGAAAGATAAACTCAGGAAAGGGAAATTGTATAATATATCTGGGTTATCTACTACAGTAGATGGCACTATAACTTAAGTCAAACAAGCAAGGCAGCTGAACTGGGATCTTATGAACCTCTAAATAATGGGATTCTTTGTGCAATTTTAAAGAACATTCCAACAAAGCAAGGATCAGGCCTTTGGCATGCATCTGTGTTGTGGCCAAATTCCAGTTTTAGATTTTTCAGGCCAAATTATTTTCTTAGGAAAACTATGAATCATGCATTTGCATAATAGTTTTTCCATCTGCTTGCATTTCTCCACTCAGAGACTTGGGTTTGTTCCTTTTAATATTTCACCTGAAAACACATACATCTTGTTTTCTTTATTTGATTGTGTGAAAATCTTTGGAGTGCTATCAGCAACATACCACATAATGATCTAATCTTGCTGTCTTGTTATTACTAACTGAAACAATAATGTCTGGCTATAAATTGGGAGGATCACATCCTAGAATGATACTGCACACAGTCAGTATTTGCACATTAATTTGATCTATCTGGGCTAGAATGCATGTTTGACCCTATACCCATAGTACTGAGCACCACAAAATGACTTACTGCTTGTACTCTCATAATATCCGGGGAGGTAAGATAGCAACGTTATGCATATTTCCAAACAGAAAATCCGAGTATTTCCAAATAGAAAATCAAAGAACAGATAAACCAAATAGCCTCACCTCATTCACACAGGGACTGTGTTAGAATGGAGAATGGCATTATACATGGAATCTATATCTCAGCTATACATACAGCCCATTTTTGTTTAGTGTATCCCATTTGAAGAAAATAGTTCACATTCCTCTACAGTGGTATTTAGGTCGTTCGGGTGTTTTGCAGAATGAAGGCTTCATCTGAAGTGAGTCTTTCAGGTAAGTCCTATTTAATTTGGAAAAAAGCCCTAAATAGTGGATATCTGAAATAAAGACAGTTGCTTTAGACAAACCTAAGGCATTTGTAGCTGTTACTAAACCTCTTTCCTGTTACTAAACTTCTTTCCAGTGTATTGAAAAAATCACAGAGCTGTAAATAAATTAATTCCTTTTCTTGACAATGTATTTAAAAGATGAATTGAATCTCAGAAAGAAGCAGAGAAAGGGGTAATTCCACAAGAAAATATAAGAGATGTAAAGCTCCCCATGAAGTATCATTTTATTGTCCAGTGTATATTGAAATACAGCTGTGTCAGCTACTGCATTCCATCGGGGTCTTCACTTTCTTCAAGATAATTTTGGATATGTATGGATCTTTGTTTCTTCAGTAATACATAGCCAAAATAGAACCAGATCTTGAGGTGTAAGGTTTTTTTTATTTTTGTCCAGGAAATGCAGAAAGGACTTTTAGTCACATTTTGTTTAATATTTTTATATATTATATTTATTTTAATATTTTATACTATATTTTTAAAATTATT
>NW_010423685.1:0-1762 GCF_000710305.1 Buceros rhinoceros silvestris
AATTTCTGCTAGAAAGATACACCAACATATGGGGTATTGCTTCCACCAGCAGTGAGTTTACACTCTGGATAACAAGAAAATTCAAGGGTTCTTTTGTTATGTTTGGTTAGTTGGTCATTGGGCTGTGACATAATTTCCAAATTCATTTAACCGGTATTCACTAGGGGAATTTATTGTTTACATAAGACCATCATTTAACTTTGGAAGGCAGCAATGAAAGTTTATTTGGTTAAATCTCATTAGCTGCTGGAAAACTTACCTGGAAATTCCTAATCTTCCTTACTTCAAAACAGAAATTTGATACTGTAAATTACCTTGACCACAGGCTATAATTCTAAAGCCTGTAATTGCAAAAGAAAGTAAGGTTACACAGAAGGCTGTTCATCAGTGTCTTTACTCACATGAATATTTCTCTTGAGATAACTGAAGACAATAATAATAACTGGAGACAACAAAAGGCAGGCAACTCACCTGGATTTGTATCTATTCAGCTGTATCCGGGAAAAGAACAAAAGCCCACAGCTAGGTAAAATATGTGGATCGGTGATTTTGTTTGCTTTGTAAACACTGAATCACAGAATGGTTGAAGTTGGAAGGCACCTCTGAAGGTTATCTGGTCCAACTCTCCTGTTCAAGCAGGGTGATCAATAGTCTGTTGCCCAGGACCACGTGCAGACTGTTTTCGAATATCCACAGGAGTAGAGATTCTACAACCTCCACAGGCAACCTGTGCCAGTGCTGGGTCACCCTCACAGTGAGAAAGTGTTTCCTGACGTTCAGAGGAAACCTCCTGTGTTTCATTTTGTGCCCATTGCCTCTGGTCTTGTCACTGGGCACCACTGAAAAAAGCCTGGCTCCATCCTCTTTATATCCTCCCTTCAGGTATTTACAAACATAGAATCATAGAATCATTTAGGTTTGAAAAGAGATGATCTAGTCCAGCTGTAAACCTAACACTGCAAAGTCAATGGATGAGACACGGATGAGATCTCTCCTGAGACTTCTCTCCTCCAGGCAGAACAGTCCCAGCTCTTTCAGCTTTTCTTCACAGGAGAGACACTTCAGTCCCTTAATCATCTCGGTAGCAGTTCATTGTACTCTCTCAAGTATGTCCATGCATTTCTGGTACAGGGGAGCCCAGAACTAGACACCGCACTCCAGGTGTGGCCTTACCAGTGCTGAGTAGAGGGAAAGAATCACCTCCCTTCACCTTCTTGCAGCATTCCTCCTGATGCAGCCGAAGATACCATTAGCCTTCTTCACCATAGGGGCACATGGATGGCTATTGTTCAGTGTGGTGTCCAGGAACTCAGTGTTCTTCCCAGCTGTTTGGCCCCCCGCATGTACTGGTGCCTGAGGTTGTTCCTCCCCAGGTGAAGGGCTTTGCGCTTCTTGTTGAACATCACGAGGTTCCTGTCAGCCCATTTCTCCAGCCTGTGGAAGTTCCTCTGGAGAGCAGCACGACCCTCTGGCATATCAACCATTCCTCCCAGTTTGGTGTCATCTGCAAACTTGCTGAGGGTACACTCTGACCCATCATTCAGATAAGCTTGCTACATGAGGCTCTTCTGTTTGCAGCTGTCCTAGATCCCTCTTCATAAGGCCACGGGCTATCGTAGCTATGGACTACATAAATTCAATAAAGTTTCTGTGTTACATTTCCAGAAATGTGTGAGCGTACGTGTTCTCTCTGTCATCTAACTTCTCTGACATACAGCTATGGAAATCTGTGGAAATGCAATAATATCAAGTACCAGCAGGA
>NW_010423685.1:1893-4629 GCF_000710305.1 Buceros rhinoceros silvestris
ACACTCCAAATACATTTCAATTGGGCTGGGATACAGGCACTTCTCAGCAATGTCTTACTACAAATTCAACTGCACAACTCCTCTAACACCTTTAACAACCTTGTTTACTTTCTGCTTTATTGACATCACTAAGTCTTTTCTGCCTCAGAGGACAAAACACCGATAAATCTATCTAGATTGCATAGCAGATGTGCTCTCCAGCACCTCGCAGTCCTGCTCCTCCAGTTACTCAGCATCAAACCCGTATTCACAATTATGCTGATAATCCTCACAGCTGTGTTAACACAGAAACTGAGGTGGCTTGTAAACCATCTGCCTGAGGCTCACAGGTGGAAAGGAGAAGCAGACTTTTTATATAGCATACACCAAAAATGGCTAAACTCACATCCAGCTAGTGTTACTGCAAGTAAAGACACAGAAGAATTAAAACTCTTCCTAGTGCTGCAGCAGCCAGCACAGACTTCAAGCATAAGCCCTATACGGGTTTTCTTAACAAAGAGCAGTCCTCAGCCACCACATCACTTGCATATTACACGCATATACATCCCTGGCCACACCAAGATAGGTCTATTCTTCTTCGCTTTCTGGGCCAGTAATGTACTGGGAAACAAAGGTGTATAGTTGTGACCGCTCTGTACCATCACACAATGAAGTCATGGGCTTCTTTGGTACTAATTCCAACAGGATCTGGACTGAATCCAACCCCAAATAGATCCATTCAAAGTCACTTCTTCTCAAGTGCTGTAGGATAGAACAATGACAGTTAAAATCTCCAAAGGGCTTTGGAAAATTATGAAACGTAAACAGTGCTGAACGAGTAACTTACTTGCTGACCTAGCTTAATAAAATAGCTTCTGTTATGGATGATAAAAAAAAATTGAGGAACAGTGGTTTTAACTGCTCAGAAGTTTCTATAACTGGTAATTTAGCCACTATCTCTGCTATTTCATTCTGGTCCAATTACCAGAGAATATTGCATGTGGCCTTCTACATTTGCAGAATAGATACAGCACCTTAAAGTCTTTCTCCAGCTTTGAAAATGTACAAGGCTGTCTTCAGTTACCTCAGGGGACAAATACATCATGAAGAGCAAGTTCTTTATGTAGGTAATGCTACCAGTCAATTTAGGAATGTTATTTTGATTTTTTTTTTTTAAATCTAGTCAGTGTATCAATTTCAAGCCTGGAGCCTGTAGGAACTTTTCTGAGCAGCATTGTGTGTTGGGTTTCTACGTGCTTGATGGAAAAAGGAGCCCTCAGCTTTTACAGAATGAAATCTTGGGATTACTCCAACATGATACCTAACAAAACTGATGAACAGAATAGATGGACAGCACTGTAGTTTGGAATACAATTATTTCCTTCTATGCTATAATTTATTCTTCGCAGATAGCTGTCTAAATAATTAAATGATTCACACAACTTCTGTAAATCTGTTTTTAACTTGTCATTTTCATATTGTGCTTTGACACCTGCTTGTTTGTTTGTTCACATTCACTGGATGATCTGTCTCTTAATTTGTATGTTTTCAAGGTCTGGAATTGTCCTAACTCTGCATTCATGTAATACTTAGGACAGTTGTGATCCAGTTGTATTTGAAACTGTTTATTGACATCACCATCCAAATAACAATAACTGTCTGAAGAACTTGGCAGCTTTCTTTTTCTTTTGAGATGTTAATATCAAAAGGATTGACTCTGTTCCCAGAACTGCACACTCTCTTTTCATTAGTCTTATAAAAAACACAGAAACCCTCAAACTATTAACTTCCCTGAAAAGAAACACTGCTGGTTTTAACTTTTTTTTTTGTCTGAATTCCCCTTCCCCTTATGATCTGCTGTTAAAAGTAGAATTTACAAAAAAAGTAAGATTCACATTCCAACTGTTTTGGAAAAAAAAACCCCTATTTTCACTATCTGTGCATAAGTGAACAGCATGAGTTTTTCCAGATTATCTAGGGGTTTGTATGATGTCGTGCCTATGCAGTACAACAGTGTTACTCCACAAAATCATCTGTAGATTTATTAGAGAAGGATCAAGGTACCAGAACAATTCCTCCCAGGAAAGTATCACTAGCTGTAGGATGCAGCTGAATGGTGAGGGAAAGGCGTGTGTAGCTGCAAAAGTCTTATGGTATTTTCTTGGCCACATGCAGCCTTAACTAACTTAGAGACCAAAGTTACAAGAAATGATAGTAGTGTTTTTTGCATTTTTTCAGTTCTTTGTAACTCATTTCTTTACGTCTTCTCCCATGTGACAAGTAACAGCACTAGAGGAAATGGCCTCAAGTTGCACCACGGGAGATTTAGGTTGGATATTAGGAAGAATTTCTTTTGCAGTAAAAGCTGTAAAGCATGGAACAGGCTGCCCAGGGAGATGGTGGAGTCACCATAGCTGGAAGTGTTTAAAAGACGTGTAGATCTGGTGCTGAGAGACATGGTTTAGGACCCCGGCAGTGCAAGGTGTACGTACGGTTGGACTCGATGATCTCAAAGGTCTCTTCCAACCAGATGATTCTGTGATTCTGTGATCTCATACAAGCAGTTCTCTCTGCTCGGGTCTCAGTGCCCGGGATCCGCTTGTGTCTCCCACATCATACGGTAGAATGTCATCTCTTCCAGAAACATGTCTGGGACAGAAAGGTAAGAACTTCCCTGTATTCTCACATAGCAGAAGAGTCTCCCTCATGTGGCATCGTGTGGAAATTGTGCGAATTGCGGTGCCCGGTTCCACCCCC
>NW_010423686.1:0-1088 GCF_000710305.1 Buceros rhinoceros silvestris
TGGGTGGAGGGGAGGCTACAGAATATTCTGTGTCAGTGGTCGCTATGAGGAGTCCTCAGGAGGCTTTTCTGAAGAATTTTACTTTGTAGGAAGTTGCATCAGAGAAACAGTGTTTTCTGAACTCTAGTGGCTCAAAACTGAAGTGTCTTACGTGAAAAAAATAACAGAGAAAGCCAACAAAATGGGCATTAGCAGACGGACGCGGCCAGGTGGTACTTACCAAGCATCCAAATCTCTTGAGGGCAACTGTACTGTTAACTGTAGTAAGCTCACCTGTACGTGAAATGGCGTTGGTGATAGAAGGCTGACGTGTAGCAAATGTGACACCAGAGGGAGGAATGGGAGAGCGCATCTGATGTATTCCCAGGAAAACGTGATAAAATTTACAGTAAAATAATGGAATAGGCAAGTATAGGAGATTTACAATGAGAAATAAGCAGCATATCTTTTTTAAAGGAAAAGGATGCTGCACATTGTTATGCAACTCACACAGCTCAGAAGTACAGGGATTGCTGTATGGCTTTATCAGTCACTGCTGCTGTGAAATTTTAAACGTGCAATCCTCATGTCTTCAACTGAAAAATAACAGCAGAAATGGAAAAACAATAGAGATGTAAAACAAGGGTAACGCATGATTTCCAGAGGAGAAGTAGCTATTGAGACAAAGACTCGTCAGCCTGGAAAATGAATGGTGGAAGGTGGATGTGCTAGAGGTCTTTAAAATCAAGAGCCTGTGTCCTGGGTCCAACATGGAGGAACCGGATGGTCTTCTGTTGTCTGGCTTTCTTCTTCCCAGAGAGCTGTGGTTTTCCTGAGCTTCCAGGAAGGAGGACACGCCTCTCCGGAATGAACTCATAAAAGGGGGCGTGTTGAGAGAATCGAGGACATCTTGTTTTCCCCTCTGCTCTATCCACTGTCCTCTCTATCTTGTCCATGCTGCGGCTTTCTCAAATATGCTGCGCAGGACTCTTGAATCTCATGCCCCGGGACTGGAAACCTTTATCAAGAAGAAAAAGCCACGTCCGTGACCTGCTATTTCCCTGAAATTTCCCTTCTTACTGAAGCAGTAAAAGACTCCTTCTGCAAAA
>NW_010423687.1:0-31324 GCF_000710305.1 Buceros rhinoceros silvestris
GGAAAAATAAATAACTAATGTGGCTTACGTATGGATTTTCGTTGTTTCTGCCTGTCCCTACACCCACTGTCTTGAGTGCTCTGCACTGTCACTTTCATGTCTTCTCCTGACCCTTGATTTGTCCCCTTCCAGTCTTGGTTCTGTCATTGGTAATTATCCATCATTTGAGCAGTGACATGTAACTACAAGCAGAGAACACCTGATCTGTGATTGTGTTTGCTGATGGGACGTAGTAGTGTTGTACTCATCACAAAAGTGCCACATAAAGTCCAGACAGCTTTTTCCCTGGTAGGGTTGTTAGCAAGCTAAACGTGAACAAAAGAACATGGAAATACATTTTGAAAAGGCACAATTAATTATTCAAGCAATTTTTTTTTAATGGGAAATGCATTGCAAATTTTTTTTTTTTCATATTTTGGAAGCAATTGTAGAAAATACATTTTCAGTTACCAAATTCAAATGTGTGCTTCAGAAGTTTGGAGAAGCTACTTACCTAGATAATGAGTAGGAATCATAACATATGTCTTCTCTGACCCATTACATCTAAAACACAAATGAAGCTCAGAACAAACCGGACAAGCACTACAAATTGAATAATTACTGTTCCTGATTCCCTATCTGTATTTTTGTGGTTATTCTACAAAGAGGTTTAATTCGTTAATACATCAATCTGTTAATCATTTATTAGGTTTTAATTATAATTACAACCTCCAAAGTACCAAGTGGAAACATACATGTATATTCATATTAATCTTCTCTCGTTTATGTTTAAGTTCTCAAATCTTGCTCATACTTCCCTTTTGCTGATAACATTGTAGAATGCCTTATTGATTGTGACTTGCCAGCGTTTTCATAAAAGCGTAATCCTATTGATGTCATAACTTATTTCTGAGGTTGTTAGACATCATGTCACGGATTAGAAGGGTCTTTAATTTAAGTAGCAAGAGCACAGAAAGACATAAAAATCACAAAACAGCAAATCTAACCTAATTTGTTGTGACAGAAAGCAAAGATGAAGAAATTAAAACTGCAATGACTCTAATTTGAACTGTTGTAAATGTTCAGGCTTATGTGGGTAGAATTTGAATTGCATAAAATCAAATTAGTTTTGTTCATAGTCTTCTTTGAGAATTGTAACTTCACTCAATATTTTTAAGGAGTTTGATGAAAAGACGAGACTAATAACAGTCTCCTTGCAGCATGTTTGAAAAATCAAACCAGAAAGTAGATATAATTTAAGACAAATACAAAGCTTTTGTAGAATAAGTTATTGGTAAATAAAGCTTGCAAAATGGTTCAACCAATCATCCCTGCACTCATCCCAGGAACACTGAATCTCTCCTTTCGGTGCTCTGCAGGCTGGAGGTCTGCTGGTTTTAGCACCACTGCATTGCACCGCTTTAGGACCAGTACCTGCACTGGTGCAAGGATTTCACATTGCACATTCTACCATAACAAACACAGCCTCCGTGCTCTGCAGAGCTTCCCTGTGAAGTTATTTTGAATTAAGTCTTGGAGCACATCAGACAGCATTGTTGTAAAACATAGATTGTTGAAATCTTTGTATCTGATGCAGAGTGGCACTCTGAAGGAACAGAAACAAGCGTCTTTCTCTTAAGTAAAAATTTCATAGCTCATTTCTGCATTCCAGGAAACGTGCATTGTGAGCTGATAAATCCTCTGGAGTGTTTACGAATATTTGTATCATCAGCATAGGGGGAGAAAGGATTGGCAAGAGCACTGTGAACATGATCCCACTTGTTACTGCACAGTGGCAATGGCAGCTCTAAAGAGAGCTTGCTTTTTGGCTCTAGTTATCTGCACATATGACCCAGTTGCATACAGGGTTCTGTTGATTTGTGTTAGGTTGATATGGTGTTTGCTGATTCACATGAGTGGATAACCACGGAGAAAAAGAAAGAGCTATCTTCAAATGGATGAGAGGGAGTGCTGTTCAAGAAAAACAAGATTCCTTTGTTTCTTTCCACCCCATTCTCTTTGCATTCTGCAATGGTGAAGGTGTAAAGATAAAGACTAGGTTGCAGAATATAACAAATACACTATAGATGTTATTACTGTAATAGTAGAAAAAGTTGCTACAAAATGTAAAATAGGAGAATAAGGAAGAATAGGCAGACCAGAGAGGATTCAGCTGCAGATCTTTTTGAATCCAGGCATGTAATACAGGTATCTTCTTCCAGCCTAGTCACCTCAGCCCCTCTTATAGTCAAAGTTCAGTCAAAGCCCATTTCTCTCCATTGATTATATTGTGAATGTAATTTTAATTACGAAAACTCTGAATTATTGCAGATGACATGTATTATCTTTTAACTCTTTAATAATGTCTACATTTAATTGAAGAAATCCTACTTACAGTAACGGCTGGCAATTTGACTATATGTTTTCTTAAAAGCATGCGGTAGGCGCATTTATTAAAAGTATCATTCTCTAGCATCACAGAGTTAAGTCTCACTTAACAGCCAAGACACTATGGATACACTTGCCTTTCAACGTTAGTAATAATGGTCACAAAAAACCTCTCCTGGTAGGCATGTGGTATTAACCTCCATTCCCAAAGGTACTCTGTCATTCAGCAAAAATGAAACTTCGGTTAACAGGCGCTTAAAACAAGATGGGCCCATATAAATCTGTACTGAACTACAAACTGTAATATACAACAAGGTCACAAGGCAATTTTGATGCTTTCAAGAAAAAAGAGAACAGTCTAATTTCTTAATTCATTACATGCTGTTGCACTCCAGCTGATACACTTGTTTCTAAAATAATCTTTACTGTCAAACACTTCATAAGAGAACTTGATGAAAACCAGCTAGCATCCACCTCACTGTGCTAGTCTGTATTTCTCTTGCTTTTCATTTTTACCTTTTTCTGTCCTGTAATCTTCAAAGTTTTTCCCACTCTTTGTAGTACATCAGAAATTATAATTAAGGTAAGTAGAAGGCTGCATTAACATAACAACTGGCAAACAAGATAGCTGCTTCAGCCTGGGTTTCTCTGAACAATATTGCATTGTGTAGAGATAGAGAGATCTCTCTTCTCAGTCTGCTAATCTGTCAGTTTTTCCTCAACACTGTAAATAAAGCAGTTGTTCCTCTGCCAGACGGATTCTGCTATCAATTTTATCATAATCATTCAGTGAGTGCACAAGGCAGAAACCTGCAACATGTCACAACATTCGAGATATGTCCCTGAAGCATCTTAGTAAGGGTCTTAGTCAATGAGGAGTCAGTCTCAGGATCCAGTTCAAAGCACTGGTTGTGAATATAATCATCTCGACTCCTCTGAAAGCTTATTCTGAATGGTGTCAAGTTTAGGAAAGCCTTCAAGTATTCATCTTCAGTATTTTACATGCAGCCCTGTCTCAGACAGCAGTATTGCTTTAATTGAGAGCACCTGCCTTTCCTTCATGCTGCCATGGTGACACAGCAGTTACAGAAATTAGCAAAAAGTGGTAATTTCCCTCCTTCACACAGTTTCCTTTGCCTTCTTCCACTTGCTTTATGAAATAAGCCTACCACGTTTTCTCCTGTAGTGGTTTGTTTTGCTGCGTTTGAGTACAAGAGGGGAAGTACCGAGTGGGTACCATTGAAATCCCCCTGAATAAGTGTTTCATGCACTCCAGTGCCTGAATTACAGGAAAAATACTGCTGAATCTTTCTGTTGTTTTCCAGTTACTTGGCTAGAGAGTGGTCTAGCCAAATATTTTCTCTGTAGTGGTTCTCACTCATTTCTGCAGGAGTTTCACTGGAATAAAGTATGCACAAGCAAACCTCTCTTCAAAGGCAGATGAAGGATTGACCACTTCCTTGCACATTTTTGTCAAAAATGTGGATTAGTATGAAAAGTCTGGATTCACTTTGTCTTTTAACATGTGTATATGATGCTTATTAGAATATTTTAGAGGGAGTCTGGCACAAAGCCTAGAGCAGATGCTCAACCACTTTTTACCCTGTTTCATTCCATTTACTTGTATTAGCTAACAAACAATTTATAACAGTTGTAGTCTCATTAAAGTAATATTTCAGAGAACAAGTTTTTAAATCTCTTTTATATTTAGTGAAAATCCATTCTGATGTTTCCACAATCTATGTTGATTTACTTTTTTCATTCCAAAGCTATGGCAACTGGAGAGAAAAAAAAATCAGTAGGGAAGGCAATCTACATATACAATACTGAGAAAGTTGAAGATAGCAACTCAGACTCTCTTTTCCATAGTTTGCACTTGCTGGTCAAACTCTAATATTCTGTCTTTAGGATTTCTCAGAATAGTCCTAAGGCTTTTGTTTTTCTATTACATTTATTCATTTCATTCCTAGTTCTTCATGGCTTTGGCAGAGAAAGCTATAGATTGTGACTTTACCCTGTAACTTAAAATAAAGCAGTATCACTTACACAGGTTCTCAGCTGCATAAGAAGGGAGTGTACTAGACACATTAGCAAGGGGCTTTGACTGAAGATGGGCTACACAGTGAAAAAAGAATAGCAATATTGATACAAAATTGTTGACAAAATGTGAATGAAAATACAAGCTTGACTTCAAACAATCTTATACGAGACTTACATAAACTAGAAGATTTGGAGTTCTAAACGAGAAATTTGCTCTAGAAATTAAAAACTTCACTGAGAAAAAAATAGATCTGTGTTGAGTTCTCAGTCCTGTCACCAATTTCTATAGCCAGTTGCTAAGAGTGAAAAGGGGCATAGACAACAAATCCAGGAATTTATCAGATTTTAGTGCCTTAATTCCAAACTTGAAAAGCCTAGTGCTCTAGGGTTATCCCTAGATCCCTGGGGTTACTTTAATCTATTTCATGTCACAATTCCCTTGGCAAGTAGACACTTTTGCATCCATAAAAGAAGATCTGCATTACTTTTTTGAGCCAGTGCAGGTAGCAGTGCAAGATTTATGATACCAGAAAGATGGAGCAAAAGGGCATGTGACTCAAGATTAGTGGTTGAGACCCTCACAAAGAGAGTCTGAAGTTCCACTGTTGGTATTGTGTCTGTCTCTATACTGCACAGTGAATACTTAAATATAGCAAAAAAAGATACCCGCAGCAGGATAGGGACAGTCTCTGCTTTTCTATTCCACCAGCTGAAAGCCCTAGATACTAGATTTTAGAATACTTTTCCCTCTTTAAATGACCCCATTACTTTTACATTCTTTCTCTGTCCAGAGGCAGAGTTTCTGCAGGAATGATGACAATTCTCTTTCTCCAGCTTGCAAGGATTAACTAGCACTTAGCTGCACTACTTGATAGCAATGTGTAGTTTTATGTTTCTACTGTGGTTATATCTTTTACAAAACTTTTATTTCGCTCTCTCAGTACTAAAAGTCTGAACGTGATTACCAGGTAATTACAGGACTGCAGTCGTCAGGAAATTTGTATCTTAACTGATCAGTATGATGTAACCTGATGGATTGTCTCTAAAGTAATAGTTAAAGCTTCACAGCTTGGCAGTGTCAGGTACTGTAGCTTTGAAAAAGACACGAGTGTCCTCAGCATTGACTCACCCATGAACACAGCAATGATGTGACAAAGAGACTCACACAGAAAATAATTTGGTGTAAACTTGCAGGACTTTAAAAAAAAAAATACAGAAAAAGTGGAGATTATGATGTAAGACAAGTGGACAATGGGAAATGGACCACAAACCCTCACAGTTCCCTGTAAGTAATGTTGATGTTGAACAATTTTTTTAAGACATAGAGCCCAACGGGGAACAAGGGATGACTACAGCACAGTAAACTCTATCTTCTGTAAGTCTATGATGATGCACTCACTGCACAGGTGGAAGCAAACATTCCGAAGATAGATATTTGAAAAGAATATAAATATGAAATAGATACACTCAGAAAAATAGATGCCAGGAGTAATGCTGGTATTAAAACTTTCTAGTATAGGCATGGCCTTAAATTGTGTACTGACTTCCCCTCTCTACTGCACTACAGGTTTTTTTCGAACACACCTACTTCAGCAACATATTTCTCCTTTATTATTTAGAGAGAAGACTGTAAAATGGGTAAGCATCTCAACTACAGAAATAAACCAGAATTCCTTAAATTATGTGGGGCTATAAATGCTACCTCCCAATAGGATTTATATAACTTTGTAAGACCTGCCACTCTTTCTCCATAAAATTAGAAAGACACTGGTAATTACAGATCTGCTTACAGCAGCAGCTCCACAACCTGATCAGAAATATTCTACTTGTGATGCACTGGGGCCCAACAGCTCTTCAGAAAAATCACTAGAAAAGGACAGGAAGTGTTAGCGGAAACCTTTGGGAAGCAGTTGGTGGCTTACAGTTCTCATTCTTTCTCTGTCTTTTAATCAGTACCTTTATTACTATTACTTTTATTACCGTTATTACGGTGTAGAGCACTGATTAAATTGTCAATAAATTCATGCAGTTACTTCTCTGAAGTTTGTTTTTTCTTGAATACAGCATCACTAAACAGTATTGTATTAAACTAGAATTACTAGAATTTAAGAGTGGGTATTTAAACCGAGCGAGCAACTAAGCACCACCCAGTTACTCACTTCCCTACAGTGGGATGGGGGAGAGAATCGGAAGGGTAAAAGTGAGAAAATCTGTGAGTTGAGATAAAGACAAATCAATGGGTGAAGCAAAAGCCACACGCACAAGCAAAGCAAAATAAGGAATTTATTCACCAGTTCGCATCATCAGGCAGGTGTTCAGCCATCTCCAGGAAAGCCCCAACCCCCCCAATTCCTTCTTCTTCTCCCAGCTTTACATGCAGAGCATGACCATCATATGGTCTGGAACATCCCTTTGGTCAGCTGGGGTCAGCTGTCCCACCTGTGTCCCCTACCAACTTCTTGTGCACCCCCAGTCTACTCACTGGTGGGGTGGTGTGAGAAGCACTGTATGTGTAAGCACCGCTCAGTAATAGCTAAAACATCCCTATGTTATCAATGCTGTTTTCAGCACAAACCCAAAACATAGCCCCATACCAGCTGCTATGAAAAAAATAACTCTATCCCAGTCAAAGTCAGCGCAAGGAGTTGACAGAGTCTACCTTTTAACCATCAAGCCACTAACTTATCGCTAAACACTTGCATAGTTGAAAATTTATCTGATTTCTGTTATTGTCCACATGACATTAAACTATAAACTTCAGAAAATAAGATTTGTGAATGATATCTTTAAATGATACATAGATACATTTCGCATCTCCCCTGGAGTGCTCAAAAGCTTGTTTCATGTTATTGACTGCTTTAATTTATAGAGCAGTAGATAAACTGAATGGATGGATTACGGAGATTACCTCCTCGGATATATCTGAAGCCCCCTGTTCGTTGTTTAATGTGATAGTCTCCTTCCTAAAGAATATGAAAATGACAGCACCTGCCCTTGCTCTTTGTTGTTAAGCTCATCTGCATTTTTTCAATTATGAAGTAACTCATCCTAGAAACCCAAGGGAACATGAATTATTAACTGAGCTAAGACACATTTGTACTAAAATCTAATGGGAAATCACAAGATTAATATCAATTATGCAGTGAATATACCTTCTGAGTTTTATTCAGAAAAGACAAAGACTGCTGCTTATGTCTGCATACACAATTTACTTATAATATACTCTGGTTTAATCCATTGAATTTTATATACACAGCAACCATTAGTCTATGTAAACAATTTCAATGATTTTTAAAAATGAATAATGATAAATAGGCAATATAAAACAAAAATATTATATATGGAAGGCACAAGCTTTAGACTTAATGAAGATAAATGGACAATAAAGTACTAAAAATATTATATACGGAAAGCACTGGCTTTAGACTTGGGCTGTTTTTTAGAAAGATTAATTTGTATCCATGAATTTGATGCAAACAAGAATTTAAGACTACTAGATTTGAGATTATTCAATGCACTGCACTGATCTACTGCACTGCTGTGTTTCTTAAAAGGAAGAGACTAAGCTCACCAACTTTTGACGGATAAAACCACCATTCCATAAAAATCATAGAAGTAGTGCTAACCTCGGTCTCGGGATTACCTTAGTTATTTGAGTATCACTGCTTTACCTTGGAAACTTAGTGGAGGAGATGATGATTTGTATTCCTTTTGTAATTTAACATCTAAGCAGAACTGCAGGAGTCTGAACATCAGTGCCTAGAATGTTTGTACATCCAAAGAATAAAATATTTTTGCAAGTTTTCAATTTTTATTTGTAGGGCAAAATTAAATTCAGTTGAAGTTATTTTGTTTAGCTGACATTTTTTATTTTTAAATTTTTAAAATATAAATTCATTTCAAGTCCAAAATATGTGCAAAATAGTTTAGAGACTTGAGTATTTCTAGGTGCAATTTCAACTACCTTTTTCCACGAGGTTTTCAAGAATGTTCTGTCATAGTACTTGCTCAGTCAATCGGGATGTTTATTTCCAATAGAAGCATGTTATAAATAAATAGAAAAACAACTGGCAGATCCTGATGTCTTGCAGTTTCATATTTCGACAAAACCTGATTTTACATAAACTCATTGTTTGTCTCTTAATTTAAAAATAATTTCTAAGGAAATGTGTTTTTGAGGGAATTTTGAAGTAATTCATTTACTAAGACTCCCTGATTAGCAGTACTGGAAAATAATCACTCCCTAACCTACAGTGTCTCATTATCACCTCTTCAGAGTTACAGACTATTAACTGGATCTGTGCCTTGCTAGCTTGAGCAGGGTTTACTTTCCGTATTTTAGATAATGGAATACTCCGAAAGGTTTCTTGAGAAAGACAGTACCACTCGCAGAATGGACAATGTTGTTCTGTAATGAAGTCTGACAGACACTTCATTCTTAAACTCTGCTTGTCAAGACTTCATCCAGACCTGAGGGGCTATGGCCAGCTTCAGTGGTGACTTATAAAAGGAAAAGGAGCTCTCCATGTCCATATTTTGTAAGCTGTTAAAATGTGACTGGTAGAGAGGAAGTGCTGTAACTTTTCCTCTTTGCCTGTAAATTAATCTCTGTGTGACTAGAGGCAGAGCCAATGGTAGGTGGAAAGAAAATAGGTTAAAAAACACACCTCTAGGAGTTTAATCTTACAAACAGTCATGCAAAAGTCACTCTCGTCTGACTGTAATCTCTTCAATTACTATTTCCATAGGACCACATAGAAGTCAATTAGACTTGACTTCAACATGGTCCTTAGACTTTGTACAACTGTACAGCTTTACAGGCACCTACTTGGCTGTTTACTCCTCATGCTCCCTTTAAATCTTAATAATTTCAATGTGTTTTCCTGCCACAGTGCATGTCTCTTTCTGTGAAATTCATTGGAACTGGACTGTGCCATGCAAGTCTCTTTGATTTTCATTTTAAGCCTTCACAATGTTACAAAAAAAATTCTTTGCAGTCATCACTCTTCCTCCTGGCATTTGTGAAATAGTTCGATTTAGGACTACATTCTGTATGGATTTGACAACAGGAAGATTAACCAGTGTGAAGGTTATGCCAATGTGTGTTCCAGACTAAGGTAATTAACCATACAACTTATTCGATGAAGGATCATGCAGGTTTATATGTGTGTGTTACTGTATGGAAGGGTTACTGTTTCTTCACACCCGATACATCAATTTTTATTATGGGCTGGCTGTAAAGACAATAAGGCCCCTTGAGCTACTTTTAGCTGCCCCACAAAATGGACAGTGTGTGTACATTCACATATGTGTATATGTATAATGTTGGATTTTTTTAAACTGGCATTAACATTTTTAAATGGCTTAAAGTAGTAAAACAAAAAACCAAGTAAAGGTTGTAGCAATGAGATGGATAAATTCAAGGTTATTTTGAGCACACTGTTTCTTGCTATAAAAAAAGATGTTCTAGCAGAACTACAGCTCTTGAACCCAGAAGTGATTAATTGCTTTGGAAGGAGCAAATATTTCCACTTCTGAGACTGCGGTAATATGATACTTTAGTTTATGCAATAAAGGAGTCTTTCTGACTTTCAAAAACACAGTTATAAGGCCTTAGATCTGTTTCAGACAATTGAAAATCATCCATTGAAATTGTCGGACTCATAATTTTGAGGCAAAGAAATAGGAAAATGAAAATTTGGTGAGCTAACAAATATGGAACAATGAGCAAAATATCAGTGAAAATTAGTGACTGCAATAGTTAGTGAATGACATGCTATTGGCTGAATGACATTTTAAAAACACGGTGCAAGTAAGGAGTACTTAAACATTGATTTATCTTGGTTTCTGCAGCACAGTCCTGATGAGGAACTACCTTTATGTTTAAATATGTCTTTAAATATTTTCCAGACATGATATGTATGTTGCACAGACCTCCTATCACTCTCTCTGAGCCTATTTCATCTCACCCCTGTTCTTCCAACTAGTAAATTTTCTGCTTCTGCAAGAAAGACTTAAGCAAGGACCAAAGCAAAGCTGATCAAAACAACAACATGTAGCACTTTTACACCTAAGTTGTGCACCTAAGTTTATTATTGCAAGAAGTCAAGTTTCCAATGCAATCCATGGTTGAAGAAGCAAGTAGGACCTTGTCATCTTTTTGTGTATCAGTGTTAATTGTGACATATGTCACAGGATGCTGCCTTCCCTGTTTTCAGTTTGTGTGACACTCACCCATTCCACTGTGAGCACTTGCATATGCACTGCAGTAATTCAATGAAAACTCCTTCTATTATCCTTACACTACAGATTTCAAAGATATAAAATTATAAATGATACACAAGAAAAGACCAAGTTGGATGATTAGATCATCTGCTGTATCATATGTTTCTGTGAGGCATATAAATGCTAAACCCTTATGAAATAACAACTTGCCTTAATTAGCAAAAATTCATCCCTACCCCAATTGTTTCAATTAAAGAAGCTATTTTTCATTTCCCTTCTGAAACCATCTTACATAAAATGATTGGATTAGAATGCCAGCTGCATTTCCCTCCTGAGAAAATCCATAGAGATTTTACCAGCATGAGATACGACCATTCTTCCGAGGGTGCTATGCCTACTGAAACCCATCATTAGTGTGTTTCTAAAGTGTTCCAATCATACAGTGTCACTTCCAGTTATTAAAACTTCTCTTAGTTTCAACTTTTCTGTAATGCGGGTTTTTTTGTGCTCTCAGGCAGAGATTGGGATGCAGAGAACAAAGGGAATTAGTTGATCTGTGAAGTGTGTGGTGATGGCTGCTTTTTTATTTTTTAAATGAGACTAAGTAAGACCTAGGTAAGTTGTTTATACTCCTAGCTGAGTGCCTTATCTGGTGTTTAGGCTCTTCTTCATGCCCCACCTCTTCTCCTTCCAGACTTAGGACTCCATGTCTGGTCCAGACTTTTTCAACATGACTAGACTGCAACGGGAGAGCTCTAAACCATGGGGTAAGAAGCACTCCTACTGGTTGGGATTGTGGGCATGCGTCCTCTGCTCAAGAAGAGTCTTGAGACAGGAGGGTGTGCTCTGAGTAATGAGTAGTCCTAACAAAAAAACAAACCTCAAAAAAACCCAAGACAGTCACAGAAGCACCTGAGAGTGCCTCCATGTACTTGCTCAGCTCATGCAAGAAAACAGCTCTTCTGGGGAGACTGCAAATGCAATGTTTTAATGCCATAAGCAGTGTTTTGCTACCTCGGGTGGGTATCTGGGATACCCAGGTGAGGTAAGTGGAATATTTGGGATCACTCGGGACCTAAATTTCACTCACATGCCTCTAGAAGCTGCTCTTTGGACCTTGCTCCAGCTGCTTCACGTAGCACAGAAGTGAAATTAAGTGAAATCACTCACTGTAAATTATTTACCAACATCAGCTTTAGGAAATATCACTAAATTTAAACCATAGTAGGAGAGGTGCACTGTAAAAAGGGGAGATTTTCAACAAAATGGCAGTTTTATAAACTGTACTTTTAAGAAGATGCGAGCTTTTATATGCAATATCGTATTTGATGCTTAGTTTGCCCCCTGCTCTTCAAGCAGTATTACGCTAAATTTTTCTGGGCAGTCATTGCTGCACTTTTCTCATCTGTTCAGCCATCTGGGTCCTGTGGTGGCATATACACAGCATATCATAAAAGAGAAGTGTGTGGCCTTTTTTCCAGGCTGCCATATGCAGGGCTAGGGAGGCAGTGGGGGAAGGAGCAGTGTGCTGGAAATGTTTGTAAAACCACTGGGCAGTGTCACCTTGTGCTGCTGAAGGGATGTGCTGCAGCTGGAGGAGTGAATTAGCTTCCTTTGGAAGAGAACAAAGAAAGGAAGTGACAATCAACAGGGAAGAGAGAGAGAAATGAAGTAACTATGGGAGGGCACGGTTGATATTTCCACAAATGGTTCTGGCAGCAGTCTGTGGTGGGATCACCGGTTGTCGTGAATAGTCGGGGCAGATAACGCGACAACAGCTTGTGAGCACATCAAGCCTTTATTGAAATACAACTGCAGCAAACTGCTGCGGCAACTACAAACTGCAAACTGCGTAGTTTCTCTCTTATCGCATAGATTTATAGTTTCCAGTGGAGTGTTGTGCTTTTCTTGGATTGGTTTCAAGTTCACTCTCCTGCCCCGAGACGAGCGGCTCTCCAATCACCCGTTGACACGACCTCTCTGTCTCCTCCTAAACAACACGCCTCCTGCTGTTGACTGATGGCAGGCTAACTGGGCTTCTTCCCGGACCGGCCGGGGGTCACGCCCACAGCAGTCAATCACATCTCAACTGTATTCCACGCCAAGAAGACTACGCCAAGAAAGCAAAGGAAAAAAGCTACTGTGAAAGATGCTAGAAGGGACCTGATTGTGGGTGACTCCAGAGTGGATGGTTCCAAAATTGTGACCCCTGCATGTCAAGCAGGTGATGGCTGAACCTGCAGCCCTTGTGCTCACAGGGTTCTCCCTGAACAGGTCCCTGAAGAGCACATCTCTCTTTGTCCACAATCTAAGGGTGCTGGCAGCTGTTACAGACAAAAATGTCCCATGGGAACACTAAAAGGCTCCAAGATAAGACTAATCTGATTGCCCCGGTGGCCTATTAGACATAATTGTGCAGAATATGTGACGAATCCCTAGCCAGGGCATCAGATGACATCCTGCCTCCATAGAAGGTTATTTGGGAGCCTCACAGAGGCAATGGATGGAGCTGTCTAACTCCTTGGCTTGGCTCCTGGTCAGTGCTTGATTTTTCTTATCTTAGCAAAGAGAACGCATTTCTAGTGGGGTGTAACTAGCGTCAGGCAGTAACCTGCTCCCGAGCTGTGACTGCCACAGGAGCAGGACTCGTATCACAACACTGACTGCAAATGCAGGTGAGTGCACACCATGCTTTAGATACACATGGTCTTCGAAACATTTTCATTTGACAAACTGGTGGATCTAAATTTCTACTTAGTGAATTTAAACCTACTGATACTAGGCTGGCTTTTTTAAATCTGCTGTTTGATGAATAATTTAAGTCAGAATGTCCATTTCTATAACTGCTTAGTGAACTGGACCAGAGTACCAATCTGGCTGAAATGCATCCTGCCTAAAGCAAATCAGTCAGAGCAGATCCTCATGCTGGCTTACCACATAACCACATAAACTTTTGTGCCAGAACATTGCAAAAGGTAATTTGGGGACAGAAGTGAGTGTCTGGGTTACTTGTTTGTTTGTTTGTTTGTTTTTGCCGGTAGTGCTGGCTTATGATCATCTAAACCATGTGCAGGTCTGTATCCTCCATTGTCCATTGTGCAGTTTCTTCAGCACAGATCCCAGACTACTGGGATTTTTTTAACCACAGCATGAGAACTGCTGCCCTAAGCATAAAACAAAACATGCCCTCGTGCTGACTCCGACTCCTCGTGAGTAAAACTCGTTGGAATAAACTGTTCCTCTGGGGGTGTTTCTGGTGGATAAGGCATTGTGCGAATACTACCTGGGCTGTACTTAATGCACACAGCTTATACGAAAACTGGTAAACACAGCAACCCTTGCAGCCAGAGAATTTTTCCAAGAACATGACTTAATGTGGTCTGTTTCTCAGCGTGTTGTTCTGAGCTCTTCTGTGAAGGACCACCTCGGGACACATGATATTCACAAAGTGCTCTTTTGGTATCTATTGCATTCCAGAGAAGATGGCAAGCTCTGTGCCAAAACCTGGAGAAAATGTCTCAATACTATGACGTTGCAGCCAGAGGCACCATGGTTGTAAGGCAGTCCTGGAGCAGACTCAGGCTTTCAGAATTATTTATGCCTACCATTCCCAGGAATTCATCATTTCTCAAATTCTGAAAAGGAAACATTATGAAAAATATATAGCAAGAAGTAGAAGACTTTGTAGAAACAACCATATATGTTGCTTAGCCTTGCTAGATTCAGTCATGAAAAAGTTTAATTTACTGCCATCTTCAAACCACCATCGTTAGTGTGCTACTGTGTGACCATATGCCTCCAAACAAGATGCTTGTACAAGTTATTTAATACCTAATTCTGCCACCCTTGCTCATGCTGACTACTGCTTTTCTCCACCAGTAAACCCGTCCTCACATACTCAGGAAAGAAATAGGACTCCCTGGGATAGGATTTCCTGATGGGTCAAGTTTTCAGAATCAAGCTTTTAACAGAAAACAAGGGGGAAGAATGTTTCCTCATTTCTGATGCAGTCCTCAGTTTGAGTGTGTCAACAGATGGAGTGGGGATTAGTTATAAAATAAATGTGGCCTCTTAGCTTATGTAAAAAGCTGTCTTGATGTGCTGGGGATTTTCTGATGGCTCATTAAATGTACTCATGCAAACTAAAGAATGCTCACAGTGTAAGTAAAATGCCCATCTTCAGTGCGTGTTTGCCTTTGACAGATAATGTCAGGGTGATGTACACATGTTTAGAAAAACATGCAGAGAAGTGTTGGCAGAGAAATAAAATCCTTTATTCGCTCTTTATAATCCAGCCTGAAATTCTAGCTGTTAACATGCAACAGGAGTTACTACTGCTCTCTATGTGCTTCACATCCCGCTGAGGCTGACTACACGGTCTTTTGCAGGCTGACATATGTTCCCTCTGCCATGGTTCTGAAGTAGCAGCCATGTAGCTGTGACTGGCATGCCACACAGTGCTGTGCTCTGCTCCAGCTGCACAGCGGGATTCAAGGTGCAGGGTGTGTGTTGCTGTGGCTCAGGGCTGATCCAGCTCTGCGATTTGCAATCTCAGTGTTCTCCTTGCCAGACTCTGTTAGACCAGGCACCGAGCTCGTGTAGCTGGACAGGCCGACAGCCTCAACCTCTGAAGATACAGGAAAAATGCCAGATCAAAATTATTACTTTTAACGGCATAATACATAAGGTGACGGCAAAAATTAATGGGCAATATTTAGCATTAGGTGTTCCTACCATTCTGACTATGTTGCTCCTCTCCCTTCTTGAGCGCCCAAGTGAGGAGGCTGCCTTGGGTTTTGACCACAGGATTCTTTGGAACTCCTTATGAACCTAAGCCAAAGACTGATATGGGTGGAAAATGTCTGGGGAAAGGTGGGATTTTTTTTGTATTTCAGCAAGATTCACTTCACAGAGGCAAACACATTTTATGTAATTCTGTAAGGGAATCAGTCCTTATTCTCAAGCTGCGGGAATCCAAGGATTTATTTCACTTAACCAGGCTAACAACACTCTGCACAAATGCTTCCTGCTGTTCTCCATGCCATCATTTTCCAACTAATCTGCCACTGACAAACCGACCGCTGCACAGAAGCACTATTGCTAGCCTGCTACGCAGATGCTGTACTGATAGTACCAGGAAGCATTCCTTTGATTAGAGGTGTTCTTCTGCGCTTCAGCACGTATTGTAAAGAGGAAAGTCCTAAACACCCCCACAGCAGAAGTTTTCATACATGGATCACGCATTGCAGGGATAGAAGCCAGATGAGTGGAGGAGTACTGTTAGCTAGAATTAAGGTCCAGTTCTGTCACTACTTAAACAGTCAGATCGGTCAAAGTTTTGGGGAAAATTTTTCCCAATGGGTATCTTCTGAAATTTAATATAGCACTAATGCTGTGACTTGGTATCAGTCTGGCTGTCTCCCACATTTCTTGGGGGTGGTAGAAAGGCCTTAGTATTTAGGAAGAATGGAGGAATACCAATAGAGTCTTCAAATTCATAAAACCAATTATTAATTCTTTTTTTCACTCACACACTGCCTGAACTCAGTAAGTTTCCTGATTATTCTTTTAAAGAACAGCACTCGACATTTTCCATAAGGGCTATGTAACGAGGGTGGCTTTACAATAAAGATGGTGTCATTAATAGATTAATAGCTGCAATAATGCATATAGCAGCATTAATGGGATGGGTGAAGTAATTTAGCTAAAATTAATGGGGTTTTGCTTTTGTTCACTTACATTTCGTAACTTCAGTTTTTAAATGGTTAGACAGGACACAGAAAAAGACAATTCTTGCCCCCATTCCCCCTATATTTTCTCCTTTTCCCTTACATTTTCGTTTTAATTTTTCACCTCTTCTCCAGTTTCTCCTCCTTCGTCTTCCTCTGAAGATCTATTTCCTCACTGAAAAAAGGATCACCAGCCTTTTACATATCCTAGTGGTTAGTGTGCAAAAGGAACAGCCCCACTAATACCAGTATTTACTCAACAGTTTCCCCATGACATAAACTAAGTGAGTGTACACTCTGGTTGTTTATGCTTTTATTATGCTCATTTTATAGAAATAATGAGAGAAGGAAGATCTTTTTCAAAGCACTGCGTTGAACAGCTCACTACTGCATTAACTTCCCAAGAACTGCAGGCAGAAGTGTGAAGCAAGCACTCTTCTTGCAAGCAAAATTATGTTTCTTGTGTGTCAGATTTAAGTGGTGAGAGCTAAAAGTTGAAGTGAGAGTTCAGCCTCCCATGCTGTGCAGAGAAGGAAGAGGAAGCCTGATTGGCATCTATGATGGTAAGTCCAAAATCTGGTGTTTACTTACTGAATTTTTGTACTGTGCCTCAAATAAAGTTTTGTTGTTGTTTGAGCCCACACAGATGATAAGAAAGCACCACAGTTGCTTGCTCTTTCCTACACATCTCTGGTGGAATGGGCAGAAGAAAAACACAACCAAAGGCTCGAGGGTTGAGGCAAAGGACAGGGAGACCACATTCACCAGTTATGGCATGGGCAAAAGACAGACTCAGCTTGGGGAAACAAAATCAATTTAACTTAAGCAAAACCGCCACCAATTCACCAACTGAATAAGAGAAAGACAATGATAAATGCAAACCGACCTTAAAATACACTTTCTCTCCACTGCTCCGTTCTTCCCTGGCCCAGCTCTGCTACTCCTCCTCTGCAACGGCACAGTGGGACAGGGAATGGGAGTTGAGGTCAGTCCCAGTCTGTTCCATGTTGTTTCTGCTGCTCCTTCCTCCTCAGGTGGAAAACTCCTCCCTTGTGGCAATGTGGCATCCCCCCCACAGCAGACAGTCCTCCACAAACTTTTCCAGCTAGCATGGATCGCTTCCACAGGCTGTGAACCCCCTAGCGACAGATCACTCCAGTGCAGGTCTCTGTCAGAGTCTCATTCGTTCCTTGCTCCAGTGTGGGGTCCTTCATGGACTGCAGATGAGACTCTTCTCCGCCATTGATCTCTGAGGGCTGCAAGGGCTCAGTATGCTGTGTCACCACAAGTTGAAGAGGAATGGCTGCTCCACCACGCTTCCCTGTCTCCTTTCTCACTGACCTGCCTGTCTGCATGGTTTTCTCTCTCTCTCCTGTCCCATTTCTCTCCAAAACAAAAAGAGCTCCCAAAACAGGAAATTGCCCAACAGTTTAGCCCTCTTAAATATGTCTATCACAGAGGCACTGATCAGCTTGGCCTTGGCCAGAGGCAGGTCCATCTTGGAGCCAGGGGATCTTCTTGAATCATCTTATAGGAGCCATGACAGCATCCCTCGCCCTCATTAACAACCCCCCTACTCCAGGCACCAACCCAGCTCTAGTTTACAGATGACTAATTTACTAGATGTCTGCTTTGTTTTGTCCTCTGCGAATCAGCCAATACACTTATAAAAGCAGTAAGATATTTTCACTGACTTTGACAACTTTACTAGCTTGCCTTGTCTCTAATTTTCCTGATTTTTTCTAATTTTTCTAAACCTTGGGTTTGTTTGCAAATCTGAACTCGCTGCGTTAGATCTCATGTATTCCTTGCCTGCATGTAATCTACAAGGGAATATTTTACAACTTCTCATGTTGTGTATTGCTGGAAGGTATTTTTTAACATGTAATTTCTTCACAAGGAGTTTAAATGGATCTCAGTCACCAAGACTGAAACAAAAATTTTATAAACACGTTTCAGAGATGCACACCATTTCAAACAGCTGCCATTAATGTGTGCTTTCTGCACATTCCTCGGGAAGGCAAGTATTTCAGGACACTGCTGGTGTCCTGTGGTCATTACTAAGCCTCCCCAGCTGACTGGCCCCCATTCACACCCCACCAACCCCTTCTGTCTCTCTTATCCCACAAAGTGTCCTGACTCACAGGCACTCGCCTGCAGGTGTCTGGGGACAGCCTCTGCCATGGGCCCAAGTGGGTCTGGCCTGGCACTGGGGCTTCTGGGGACTCCTGCAGCACTGGAAAGGGCCTCCTGCCCCAGGTCTCCTGCAGCTGTCATGGTTCATGGCCACATGGGTCCCCAAACAGTTCACACACAATTGCTCGCCAACGGTTTAGTTTTGCAGCATTGTTTGTATTCTGACAGGCAACTTTGTAGGCAGTCGTAGCTAATGTCATGCAACAATTAACTAACACGTTAATTAATGTAATAGCAGTTTCCAAATATTCCCAAAAGAAAACTCCTCCAAATATAAGAAATAAGAATGGTTTTATGGCTGGCAGTGGAGCATGAGCTCTAGTCCGCAGCTTTTGTTGTGGTTATCTGTATGTATGTGCGTGTGTATACATATATGCACTCCCTTATATAGGTAAGGTGTGGATTCTGTTTTCTGAACAGAGTTCGCACAAGGGTGCCAGCCCATACATCAGTCAAGGCACTTGCAGGCACCCTTTCGTCTTTTAAGCAGCCTGTTTTCATTAAACCTATACAGCCTTTCTTTTTTGTTTTCTGTTTGTTTGTTTTTCCGCCCAGGGACCCCTTTCCGGATCTGGCTGTGATTCTCCAAATAGCTGATAAGCTACAGCACACCCACATGTTTCCACAAGCGGTTGCATTAACCTGGTTTCCTCATGAGCCTACCCACATGCCAAGACCATTTAATCAATACCTACCATGCACAAAGGATTTGCAGGTAAGACCTGGTCTGAGGGTGAAAAATCCTTGACTAGGCACTTGGCTGGCAGCTGGAGATCGCTGGTGAGAGTAACTGTGGTGCTACCACTCCGTCATGTTGTATTGCAAACAGCCTAGTTTCAAGGACGGCACTTGCGGGTGTCCCATCCAGAGTGGGTAGAGTTCACTTTGCAGCTGCCACAGGGCAGGTGTGAGTAGATTAGTTAATGATAAAAATACGTAGATCAACTCTAAGGATTTATTCAAAACAGGAATTTGTTCCTTACTTTCTGCTTCCGTGTATTTCTAATTATTACTGAGCATACTCGTTGCAGTATCATACTACATTTCATAAGGTTCTAACAAAATTAATTCAAATTCACTTTAATTAAATTTACCAACTTTATTTGCCATCTTCATTATCTTTAAACTATCTTTAGGTGTTTTAATTTCAAGTTAATATTAATATTCCAGACCTAGGGACCAGGAGATATTTTCTTAAACTTCTTGTAACTGTTACATCTACATAATATATGAAGGAGGCATGATATATAAATGTAGAGAATATATCTGAAGAGCCATAGTTAAACTCTTACTGTGACTTTTTCCTACACAGAGGATAAAATTGTAATAGTATCAGGATCCTTCATTCTTAAGCAGAAAGCTGAATTCCCAGGCTGACCAGTGAGTAGACTGCGGCATGAGATTCCTGTGTTACGATGAGATTGAAAGACTCAGGTTAAATCCTTCAGGGCAAAACTGCAATCTTCTTGAGAATCTCTTCAGACCGAAGAGTAAAATTTTCTGCGTCATTAAGCAAAGGAAAAAAGCTTAACGGCTCTTCGCTGGCATATCTGAAATCAAGATCTTTTGTTATATTGCAAATATATCCACAATAACGCACAGGCAGTAAAATCCATTCTGATTGCTGGTGCAGGGAAACATATGGTCTTGAAGAACTCACAAAGAAAATGAGCAGTGAGAAGCAGAAAATACTCTTTACAGCGTAAAAAAGAAAATGGCCAACAATAATTTGACACGGTTCCTCTGACACTCATGCAGGCTTTTAAGATGCTTGACAAAACATTGGGTATATTCTATTTCTCTCTTTTCTTCTTATGTGCAAGTCCTGGCTTCCTCTAGGAGAGAGAAAGAAAACATTGTCATAACAAGGGAGATGGGAAACATGGGGACTAGCAAAACAACTCTGGAATGTTTAAATTAGTAAGACATGCGGTTCTCCAGTTGAGAGTTGTACAGCATTTAGACATCTTTATTGAAGCCTTTCATAGCCTAGCCAATGCCCAGACATTAATTCTCATTATGTTTTACATCAGGGATTAGGATAGACATGGTGGATTGGGTGTCTCTTAACAAAATATTGAAAGGAAAAAAGATTTTTTTGGTAAGGAATGTTTTGTCTTTTAGAAGTTTGAATACATGCTACAGAAATATGTGTGCTAGAGACAAAAGGCTGAGCCCTGGAGCAGGATAGAAAGAAAGGATATTACAAATAATAAAGCAAAAGGGAATTATTACCAGAGTTTTGAGGCGTAGCAGACCTGAAAAATTAATGTCTGGTATAAGCATCTGACTTACTGCACATTGAAGCAAGGTGAAGATGTGCAGAATCTGGAAATATCCAAGCTAGCTCAGGAATTAGAAACAATATGGGCATAGCAGCAGAGACCCATACTGGAAATGCTTGACCTTATCTTGTAGATTAATACGAATATTGCACAGCTCATACACAGCACTGCGTTAGCTTTCAGCTTCTCCACAGCACTACATTGACTAAAGTATATCACCGCTCACCTAGCCTGGCTCATAAGATTGGAAGTGCCCAAAAGTCAAGGAGGCTTGACATGCAGTGAGAGCTAAAATATCAGAATACAATCCTGTAATGATGGGAGCTGGGAAACCTTGGGACTATTGAACCCTGGAACTGATGGGAGGGAATGGGGACTACAGATGACAAAACGTTAGAGTAAATGGAGGTGGGGAAGCAAGGGAGCATTGCTAAAGAAAAACGTACAATGTGATAACAGTCATGCACATTTCTGACGGGTTTTTTTTTCCACTCAGTGGATGAACACAGCAGAGATGTGAGAGTACCTCTTCAACGGGAGATCTCAATCTAAAACAGTGATGAATTGCGACCTTATCAAACTGCAGGAAGTTATGCACCAGAAAGACTTTCTTTCTCAAAGCAGTGGACACATCTACAGTGGTTTAATAATTAGAGAACACTGTGTAATGCCTACCATTAGGTAGTTATAAAAATAATTTATTACTTTTTAAACGCATCAGCCTTTAGAGAAATTACTCTTCTCTCTGAATGGGAAATTTCTGCCCTGTTCCTAAAGATTCATCCCTGATAGTAAAAGATTTATATGTATGAGATATTGCAGCTTTAAATATCAAATCTTTTCAGGCTGCAGGGCTCTTAAGTGTTAGAAAGATACAGGCCAGTTGTACCTGTTTTTTAAGGAGTTTGTCTCTCTAAAACAGTGGTAAGAAAGTTATTAAAATTATAGGAAATATAATATGTACACATTAAGTACAGAAAAATACATAATTAACATTATTACTAACATTACATAAGCATTCTAAGAAAGTGATACTCTAGCAAGTTTTTTGCAGACCACACCTCTCATTTGGAAAAAATTACATAAATTAAGATGTCAGCATTCTTTTCTAACCACTCTCTGTAAAAACACTATGTATATATTGCTTGCAACATGCTTGCTCTGCATTATTCTGCTTGTTAATGTTACATGCGTGTCATTCCATCACCAACATTATTAGAGTTTCAAAGTGTTCTTTTAAAGAAATAGTAAAAAACACATCTGGATTTCGGTAAATATCTTTTCACATGAAAACAACTGTGGGGTTTTTTTGTTTTTGGGGTTTTTTTTTAACTTAATACATGCTGAACATGCTGAACTACCTCTTATCAAGGGTGTTCTAGTTTTGCTTTGGTTTGGGTTTCATTGTTGGTTTGTTTTTTTTTAACTACTCTATTAACAGACATTACAAACCCTTTCCACACTGAAGAAGAACCACTATACATTTTACAGCTGAGGTTCTACCTTGATTCTTCTTTGCTATATTAAAGAGCCTCATGCTTGTTGTGGAAAGTAACTTTCAGAAAGATGTCTCAAAAACTTAATCATGGCTTATAATTTCATAACCACTGCTGCAAACAGAACACGAGTAAGAACTCCACAAATGCAATCAGTGAGACTAAGGAAAAGAACCTTCTCAAAAGAAGAATGATATTCTGTGAGAGTAGTGCTCTGAGATTCCTGGACACTAGGAATTAAAGCTGAGAAAAACTCATGTATCAGGAGTCTATTTGGATCATTTTGGAGGAGATTTATATTTATTCTTTTAATTTTCACCTCCCTCAGAAGTCTTGGTAATTGCTTTCATGGTAACTAGTACACTCATTTCCTTAGGCATAGAGATCAGGAAATAATTAAAAATAGTTTCCATTTATGTTTTTAAAACCTTTGAAAAGTTTCTTTAAAATAGGTATTGCTGATCTTGAAGCAATCTGTTCTCTTTAGGACAAATATGATTAGAGTCAAAAACCTGAATGCATTGTAATATGGTGATCATTTTGATCATGGACTTCAGTAGAACACATAGCCACATGAGAAGACAGGAATATTTCATACATGATGTCTGAATTGGGTAGGGATGCTGGGATGACTTGGCTTGGCAGAGAAACTTTGAGATTAGAAGACTCTTGCCAGGGTTGTTACTCAAATATCAGTTTTGAGCTTGAACTTACTTAAAATTATTTATGAAATTGAGCAAAAGAGCAAGACTATGCTAACAGAAACTTCTACTAACACAAGATTGTGAGGCATTAATGCATACGAGGATGAGGAGATAGTAAAGGACCCAGTTGTATAACTCTGCCAATTGCAAGAATGGATAGAAGATCATGCATTTAAGAACTAATAATAAGAAGCCTGATTATAAATAGGAGCTCATCGATAGGAAGGCTGAGAGGAAAAGAAAATTTCATATATTGCTTGGCCATGCAAATGACTGTGAACAGCTAATGAAATGTGACTGAAAGCATCAAATGTGGCCATGTAAGATTTTCCTAGTAGAGAGAGGAAAAAGCACCAACACCTCTGCACCAGGGAAATATCATGTATAGCATAATGTACTTGCCTGAAAAGTAGAATAGAGAATTAAAAATTCAACCACTCTCAAGCTGTTTTCAATACAATTTTCTAATTGGGATGAGCTATGAAATAAAGCAATGGAATCATTTTCTATGATCCTAATACTGGCAGTACTGAAACTAAATTCAAAAAGAGGGATCTGTCCTATCTACTCACTCATAAAAAACCCTGAAACCTCTGGCCAATTTTTTACAGAGTGTTGCAGGTGACTGTGGAAATAGAGATATCTGATCCTTTTTGGTGAAATTACATAAGGAACAGTATTCCTCTTAAATCTTGGCTGGGTATTTGAGTTAGGCAATTTCTTTCTAGTAGCGATTGGGGTTTTGGTTGTTAATTGTGGCACTTTCATGGCTTGCAAAGGCATGTCTATAAGCTGTACTGTGTGGTATAAGGATCTGAGCTCTCAGAGATCAAAGTAGTAAAGCCACATGAGACGGTGCAGCATTGCTCAGATCCTGGTGTAAACAGCTGGGGGTCTGCAGGGGCCTTTCTGCTGCTCTGGCTCTGGTCCATGCATGTGCAAGCACTCTGGCACCTATGGCAGGATATGCTAACCAAAAAATCCCTCTGTGAGTTAGTGCTGAGTTATACAGTTATATGTTCACTGTTCTCTGAATAATTTCTTTTAGAAACTGGGATGCCTTCAGGTTATCATTGGTTCTGGTAGTAAAGATAGGTGGCCTGAGGGATAACAGATTGTGTTAAGAAAAATTGCTAAGGATTTAGGATAAAAACTGAAACAAATATATTCATTGGGTGTCATTAAGTTCCAGAGAGTTGTCACTGGGTGACAGTTGGAATATATTTAATGAAATTACAAGTTGTGGTCCTTTAATAAAATAACCAATGACAGCTTCATGACTGTTTCACCACCATCACTCCGATGAAGATCTCCTGAGTTCCCTCTAGTGGAGAGGTCCACATTCCACAGAGGGTGCTGTGGTATGGCCACCCCTTATGGTGAGAGTTGTCTGATCAAAACAATGCTGAAAAATTAGTGTCAGCACAACAATATTTCCTCAGGAAATGTTGAGATGACAGATGTTGAAGTACCTTTTCTAAATCTGAATTACACTTCTTGGATGGCTGATCTAGCTGGAATGAAATCTCTGCTGAGATATACTCCAGCTGGTCAGAAAATGGTTATGTATATTGTTTTATTTGTAAGTAGAATTCAATCCCTTAAAAACAAACAACAAAAAAAAATCCACACTAAAAGAAAAACACTTCCAGTACAGAATTTTAATCAGTCAAAGGATGGAGGGATAGACTGATAAAATCTCAGTCTGTCTTTAATTTTTGATTTTTATACATTGCAAAAAATAAATGCAAATTATCTTTAAAAATTAGGTATAAAAATTACATATCTTTGTTGCAAAACAGAGAAGTGAAAGGAATGTTTTTCATCCTGTTGAAAATAATCTCTTGTACCAGCATTTCAGATCTCAGCAGAAATCAGTTGTTCTTTAGTTTAACACATTTCTAAAAATATATATTCTCATGGAACGCTGGTTTTCCAAATCCCTTCCTTTGACTCTGAACCAGGAAAGAAAGAATTATCTAGAACAACTTGGGTTTTGATTTAGTTTTTTGGCATGCTGCTTTGGGCATGAAAAATTATTTCCCTTTTCTTTCTACTCTTTTTCCTCCTTGTCAGAGAAAATGTCTTAAAAATATATCTGAATGCTTGTATCCTGCTGCTTCCAAGAGATGGGGTCCTGTCTTCCTCAGACGTGCAGCATGATAACAAATGTACCACACCTCCAGCCTCAGATGAAATCTAACAGAGACGTAGACATCTTTGCCAACAAACCCAAATTTCAAACATGACATTTCTAGGGGACGAATCAGGAACAGCAGAGTTAGACTGCTTACGTCTAGAAGGCCTCTGGAGGAAGTCTGGAGGGCCTTTCTCATGTCTCTGCGCAGGGATGAGTCACTGGACTACACCAAAGGCAAACTGAAGGCAATCTATTCACAACAACTGAAGATGTCTGGGGAATCAGGCAAAACCAGGAGGAAGGAGGTAAATAACTGTTTTAAACAAAGGGTAAAAATCTTGGCATCCTGCAGGGATATTAATTTTATTAATTTCTTTTGAATTTGGTAAGCAAAATCAAATTAATTAATGCATGAGGAAATCAATCTACTACAGTTTGCTTCACCATGTGTTTTGAAAAAAGAAAATCTTGCCCTAGTACATGATACATGTCTATGAAATCATTCAGATTATAATCTAATTTACTTACATGGAAAAAAGATCAAATCCTAAAAGTTTCTACCAATGATGATTACTTCAATCCTTCTACCCTCAGAATGATTTCTCATTTCCAGAAATCCCAGGTATCATTTACAGTGAGGAAATCTGTAACTACCTTTAGGAGGTACATGGAACAGAGCTAGCACTAGGAGTAGGACAGGAGATAATATATGCCAAAAGGATAAGATTTTAACTTTAAATCATTGCAATGATTTATAAATCCTAAAAATACAAATACTAGTATTAGATTTTTCACTAGTATTGCATCTTCTTTGTCAGACTAGTGTTGGCTGGTAAAATAGGTCTTGGGGAAATAAGTCAGTGGGCAAAATGCGGAGAAGTCATTTGAAGGCCAGGATGTATTCGCTTGTCTTATTGTTCAGTAATTAGACAAGTATGCATCGATAATTACTAGGCTATTCATGCTTTTCACCAGTAAAGCATATGAAATGTGTTAGCAGACCTATAAATCTGTTTCTATACCTATCAGAAAAGATGATTTGTTCAAAGTTGAACTACAGCTGTTAGACTACATTAGCAACACAAGAGCATTTTGTCATTTTCTCATGCTAATGAAAGATTTAGAAAGTGAAATGCAGAACAATGTGAAACATCACAGGAAATTTGATGTATGCAAATATTATTTAGATTGGAATCTGGTCAGACAACGTAAGCCCATATCCACAAACACAAGCATAACTCTGTCCAAAGAATAACTGGGTTTTGAAAAAGCATTAGCTACAGACAAGTTTTTGAAGCTATGACTAACCATCCAGGCTTTATTCTCACAGTTTTTCATTTTGTCTAAAACTCTCATCTGATTTAGAACCTGATTATCTATTCATACCCTTTCATTAACTGATGTGAAATTTGCCATCACATTCATAAACCTTTTCCGACATGGATTTATTATTCAGCAAAGCAGTGATTGAACAAAGCTAAACTAAAATAAAGTTGAATAATGGTTGACAAATGCCACCTCAGTGAACTCTGGAAACAAAGGGCTGAAACCTTCAAGCGACTAACTTGTAGTGGGTGAAGGCTGACTCCTCCAGAGCTGTGCCAGTATACCATGACTGAGAACCTATAGTTTGGTGTGTCCACTTCTGGGCTCCTCATTACAAGACAAACACAGACATATTGGAGAGATTCCAGTGAAGGGCCACAAAGATGATTAAGGGACTGGAGCATCTCTCCTATGAGGCAAGGCTGAGAGAGCTGGGACTGTGTAGCCTCAAGAAGGGAAGATGCAGGGGTACCTTATCAATGTGTGTAAGATCCTGATAGAGGGAGTAGAGAAGACGGAGCCAGGCTCTCCTCAGTGGTGCCCAGGACCAGAAGCAACAGACACAAACTGAAACACAGGAGGCTTCTTCTGAACATCAGCAAACACTTTTTTTATGGTGAGGGTGACTGAGCACTGGCACAGGTTGCCCAGGGAGGTCATGGAGTACCCCTCCTTAGAGGACACACTCCTAAGCAACTAGTTCTGGGTGTCCCTTCTTGAGGAGGGGATTGGACAAGATGACCTCCAGAGGTGCTTTCCAACTTCAAGCATTCTGCGATTCTGTGATTTTTTTTGTCCTAAAACATATAAAACACAGGTAAAAGACATTAAATGTAACTTTATAACAGTTTACTACAGAATGCATAAGAGCAGAGTTTCTTCGCTGGTCAGATATGATACTGAGTCAGACCAAGGAAGGTCTCAGGCAGATTCATAGCAATATCAGAAAAAAGGGGGGTGTGAAACTGAGTCACTAATGGGGACAAATTAGAGAGGGTAATAGTTCCTGGATCCTTGCACTGAGCCAGCTTCTGGTGCAGAACCAAGTTAAATTGACTTCATGACTTAGATGCCAAAATGGGGTTAACATCCACTTCTGCAAGCTTGATGCTTTAAGCATGTATACATGCTTTAAGCATGCACAGCACGTATCTTCAAACAACATATGTAAGAGTAACAGGATCCAGAGAGCAATCATTTTCATCTATCTGTCAACTGAAGATCCTACTGAAGAGACATTCATGACGTAATATACATCAGCAAAGTTAAAGCACCAACAAAACAGAATTTTCTTTCAAAGCAGAGAAGGTGGTATTATATCCCCCTTATTTATTTATTACCAAATAACGGCCTGAGCACTTACCCAGAAAGTGAAAAATTTGAATCTACCACCATCCTTAATCTGAGCAATTTCTTGTCCATTTCTGTCATTTCCCACCAGAGATGCCTGTTGATAAGACTAGTCCAAATGAAGGCACTTTTCAAAGCTTCTGTGGAAACCCAGGCCATTGTGTTAAGAATTCAAAGAAAATGAAAACTGGAAAATTACAATAAGAGTGGGATTCAGATTAGGTGTCCATGATGTAGGTATTTGCATGAGCATCAGGTAGCTAAGTTTTTGGAGCCCAAGGATCTCTCCAGCTGACCTGTAGGTACCTGCTTTAGCATGATCTGAATAACTCTCCATAGCAACTGGATTCCCCCGTAAGATTTTTAGTTTCTGACTTTCTCCTGCATTGAAAGTATGACTGGACAGAACTTCATACATATGTAAATTCACATGTTTGGCCATGGAGCTCCACAGAGGCCCTTATTTATGATTAATAGAATTGTGAGGGAAAAGGCGGAAAAGGCTATGAAGACAACAGGAAAATCAGAGAATAGGTACACAAGAGTAATTACAAGAGTATATGACATATATGACAGGGAGGGCAGCTCAATTCCACTAAGACATGGGGCTTCAGCAGGGATCTGAAGCAGAATTAGGGAGTATGTGCCATGCAGACGGGAAATTTTATATGAAAAACTGTGTTAAAAAAGGTGAAGGGGAAGACAGACAGAATGGTCAGGGTGTTATCACAACTTGCAGTCTGTACAAGATTGCTTCAGTTTCCTTAACAGAAAGGCATTTATTCTTCCACTGCAGTGAACAACAAAACCTAACTACTTTTTCTGTTTTAAGCGAGAAACATCGTAAATAGTGGAGGTTTAGTACATTCAAAGAGACAGAAGCTGCAGGGAATATTAGGTTCTGCAACCACTTAGAAATTTACTGTCACTCACACTCACCTTTTTGGTTAATACCAGCTGAAGAACATGGCAAGAAATTACTGTCTGCTAATACTGAGCTGTTCTGCAAGAACAGCAGGAAAAGCAGCCTGGTTCATCAAGAAAATAGCATGAAATTAGAGCAGGGAATTAGTACAGTGAATGAATTTGGAGCACAGGGAAGTTAATATTTCCTGATGGCAGGATAACGTGCTAACTCTAACGCACTATCCAAGTCGTTAATGGGTTCATTGATTTTAAGGCTACGGAGGACCATTAGACACTCTAGTCTCACTTGATACGAAACACAGTCTACAAAATCTCCCAGAAATAAGTCAAGTCTTATTTTGAAGGCATCATGGCAGGGAACAAATCACCGACCTTATTTTGTTTCAATTGTTAACCATGTTAGCGCAATTCAAAAACAAGCCTGCCACTTTTCAAGAGGGTCGCTGTTTCTTTCACTGCCTTTCGTTTCTAGACAGAGACTTCTTACTGCCTGATTGTTGATTTAATGGGACTGATGCAACCTGCAGTCTTTTTTTTTTTAACATTTGATGTGTGGCTACCTCTGTAGGATGTCATTTACCCCTTCGTTCTGGCTTTCTCCAGTTTTTCAAATCTGTTTTATGGGATTATGACATTACATCCTTATGCGGTATTCCAATGTCAGCCTCACAAATGCAGAGGTAGGATGTCACTAATATTCTGATTTCTTTTTTATTCATACATGCAAAGAGCTACATTTTGTCAATAGCAACACATCTGGCTGCTCCTACACTGAATTCCATGGTACAAGCCTGGTCCCCTGATCCCCCATAAGAGAGAACTTCTATGAAATTCAAAAGGTTCTCACCATGGGGTCATATTTGTTACATCTAAAAGGAGTCACAGCATCCAGGGGAATCAAAACATATTTGAGTTTCACCAAATCTCACAAGTCAAGATATGGTCAAGACATGTTTCCCAGGACAAGGACTGTAAAGACCATAAACCCAAGACTTTTACTTCACACCATTCCATAAAACCAAGGCAATTTTGATTGTCTCATTTTATCTAGAGTTTAGTTTCAGAGTATGACCATTCCTTAAAAAAATTGTGAAGAAGGGAGACACATCAGAGTGACCTTTTAGATAGTGATTATTGCAGTAGATGCCATGAGAAAAACTATTATTTGTTGGAGGGCTAGCATGAAAGGAAACATCTAAAGTGGGACTCATCTGAACTAACTACATCTACATCTGAACTAGGCTTCCTTTCACGTTAGTAGAAATAAAATAGCATGTTTTGTGTGCAATTCATCTAACCTGTCTTATATATCTCTTTAATATACTTGAAAATCTCTCTTTCCTTACTATAAAGGGAACCAAGGTTAGGTAACTCAAATATAGGCAAGATTTTAGGAAGATGAGTTCTGCTGCAAGTAACTGACCCTGGGCAACTTTCCTTACCTATTTTCATCACCTTGAGGGCAAACAATTATATGCTGGGAGAAAAGGAAAATGAAAGTGAAAGGTCATGATAGGAGGTGTTAAATTCTGGCACCCCTTGAAGTCTGTCTTTGAAATTTCTCTCTCTATTCTGACTTCAGGAAAAAAATACTGTACATGTACTGTCCTCTAAAATGTGTGAAGTATATGATTTTTCTACATTATAATTATAGGAAAAAAGAAAGCGTGGGAACGATGCTGATTTCTTTCACTGAAATCTCTTTGATTTTAAATTTTACACATCCTGTAACCCATGGCTTTGTCCCCAGTTCACCCTAAGTTCCTAGAAACTATTTTATAATGCATGTTCAGCAGAAGGTGAAAAGAGGGTTGGTGATTTATTTGACCGAGAATACAAGATACGTGTCAACCCCTCCACTTAAATAACTCTGCCCTTGATTTCTTTTGGGCTTTAATTCTATTCCATGACAGGCAAAGGAAAACTAAACTTTCCAGGAAAATGTACTCTTCCCACAAACATTACAATCTCGTGAGCAGCCAATCAGCCATGTGCCTTGAAAGCTTACCTGGCACAAATATTTGTTTGATCAGAATTTGATCAGAGTTCAGGCACCACTGCAAAGGACCCTAAAACATTTGAATGTATTCTCTAGCACTTGCTTGAGTATTTTTTGCCCATAGAACGCCATGTGGATTATAAAAGTAGTGTATAACCAGATGCGGGCTATTTTTTTCCTTTTGTCAAATTTGTCAGTAACACATTTCCAGAGGGTTAAAGCATATGAATAAAAGATATTTTTTTGTAATATGCTCCCTATATTTTAGGCTAATTTTTGCTTGTTATTGCTTCCAGAAGACATGATGGCAGAAATGCAGATGTCAGAACACTCAGATCTGTGTAAACTGGCTCTCAGTTTGACTACTACAAAATCTCTGCATTTTTTGGTTTAAAAAATTCAGAGTCCCTTTTTTTTTCCTTGACATTCACAGGTATTGTTTAACTTGATACCTGTAAGCCTACTTTAAGTCGTAGGCTTAGGTGGCCTACATTTCTCTCTCAGGATTGTAATCACAGAATCATAGAATGGCTTGGGTTG
>NW_010423688.1:0-12714 GCF_000710305.1 Buceros rhinoceros silvestris
GAGGGTTAGGAATCTGTGGAGTGCCGTCCCTTGCTGGTGCTGACCTGTGGCCGGGCAAGGCTTTCTGTGAGGTCTTGGTTTGTACTGCCAGAAAAGGGACCTCGGCAGGTCGTTTCAGCAGCCTGCCCAGACAAGGCTGCTCACTTCATGTGTAATTCTCATGACCCAAATGGTGCTCAGCACGCTTTCTGTAAGGTGGGAAACAACAGCGATAGAGACAGCTCCCGAGGAGTGTGCTTGGGCCCTGGAGAGGGTGGGAGCACATTTCCTTGAAGTCAGAATGGAGCAGTTGTGTCAGCTGAATGTCTGTAACTGCACGGGGCCTGGTGGGTTTCACTGCAGAGTGCTGAAAGAGCTAGCAAGTGTTATAGGGGAGGCACAAGGTGTTATCCAATGAACCCCCTTGCCATTTGTCCCTGGAGAAGTTTGCCACAGCCAGAGTGACCTGATGAGGCTCTGGAGTGACTGGTGCGAAATGCCCATGGGAGCACAAGACAAGAGGTGGGGACATGGAGTGGGCAGTGGCACTGTGGTAACCCCAGATATGCTGCCAGGGTGCAGCACTGCTGGGGCAAGGATGGCCCATCACGTGTCCCCGAGCGACGGGTTCTGTTGTCACAAAGTTCCCGAGCAATGGGTTCTGGTATCACTGAAGGATGAGCTGACACACCTCTAGGAGATGGACTGCTACATCGTGGACCAGTGGACTGTGACCATGCATTCCTTGCTGCTTATATCTGAGTGCTGAGTCTCATCCAGCCACCTTGGGCCTGTAATCTAGCTGAGCAAGTTTGTGAGGTTTGAAGTGGTGAGCAAGGCCTTTGGTGCTGGTGTGCTCAGTCAGTTGTTCGTTGCAGCCGTCCATGTCCAGCCCCAGAGCTGTCAGAGGATTTTCCTTGGCCTTGCAGCCAAGGCATCTAGGAGGAACACTCAAAGCAGCAGAGGTGAGCTGGGTGGAGAAACCTCACCCTGGGTTGCTGAGAGGGTTTTCCTGCAGGACCCAAGCATTTCTTCCACTCCTCCCTTGGCCAGCCAATGACTGTGGCCTCTCTTCCTTTTCTAGCATGACATCAGCTGATGCAGTGCCAGTGAGAGAGAGCAGCTTGACATCCTCAGCTACCCCCAGCCCACCACAGCACTTGGCAAACATGGCCACAGAGCTGGAGGACCAATGTCCCATATGGCTGCACAGCTGGGAGAGAGACAGCTATGTGATTCCTTGCCTCCACCAGTTCTGCTATCATGAGCTGAGAGCAAGCCCAAGTGCCTGCTCTGCAAAGGGAGTATCCTCTCTGTCTTGCATTCGGAGCAGGCAGACAACGACTATGTGGAGCATGTCATCACACCATCCATTGACACCATCAGTCATTGTCTGCCAGGCAGGAGGAGCTCCCAGACACCCAGCTGCCTACAGCCTCAATTCCCCTGGAGCACTTCAACAGTGAGTTGCAGAAGGGGTGCCCAGGTGTCCTGTGTGCGGCCTACAGCCCTTGAACTGGTTGAACCATTTCTAGAACAATTCCACACTCTTCCAGACCCTGCAGTCCTAGGTCCATCAGGAGCTGGAGGAGATCTTTGGCAACAGGGTGTTGGAGGCAGCTATGGTGGAGGACACTGTCTCAGCCACTGTCTACACTGTCTACAGAGCTGGATGCTGGGGGTCTTCTTCCAAAACTGCACAGCAACATTCATGCAACAGCACGCGTGTGTTGCTGTGGTACAGTGCAGCAGAAAGCCCTGCAGTTTGCTGGGCTGGCGAGATGCCTGTGCATCTTGGTGGGAGGACAGACCCACAGATGACCCCAGCCCCTCTGCCTCCCAAGAAGGGTCTCTTGTCCCCATTCAGTCCCCACCAGCGGCCCTGTGAGATCAGTTGCAGATGAGCTCACAGACACCTCATCTGCTGCTGTTGGTGCGGGTCCCAGCAGCTACCCCTCTGCTCCCGTTGCCATCCCCATGAAGCCAGAAGAGCTACAGGAGGAACCGGAGAAGGCTGTGCCTGGGCCCTCCACTTCCAGCCAGGGCAGTGAATGACCCCCAGAGAGGAGCCACAGCGAACCCCAGAGAGGAGGACTCTCCAGCCAACAAGAGGCCAGCAACACACTGGTGATGTTGGAGGGTGCTTCAGGATGACAGCCAAAACAGGACTGGGCCATCACCTGGGGCATGCGGCAGCCCTCGAGGGCTCACAGCCCTCCAAATCCAACTGTCTAAACAAAAGAAAGGCATGAAAACTACAGAAAAAGTCTCAGTGTTTCTAACAGTGCAGGTAGTGTTGCTATCTTCACTCTTTGTTTTTTTGATTTTTAACACTGAGGGGCCCTTATGTGTATGCAAGGTTCTATTCTCCCTAAAGGCAAGTGCTGCCTACCACCTGGTCTGCATCTCTGCAGCTGATCCCAGGGACATGTTTCCAGCCGGGCGCTCTCCACTTCCAGCCAGTGCCCCATTGCTCATTGCTATATCAGCATCCAAATCCCTTCTCCTGCACATAGTCATGACTTGGTGCTGCATTTGCATCAACCTAGGGTTTGTACTTTGCCAAGGCAGGAGTCCCAAGAAGTTCAACAAGGGGGAGTGCAAAGTGCTATACCTGAGGAAGGAAAACACCAGGTAACAGCACATGCAGGGAGCTGCCCGCCTGGAAAGCAGCCAGGGAAACGTGCCCATGCTGCTGCCCTCAAGCACAGGCTTCATCCCATTCTTCCCAATCCACCCTGGGTGCTGGCATTTCTTCTTTTCTGCTTGGAAAGGCCCCTGCTGTGGCAGATGGGTGCTGTCAATTCCCTAGCACCCCTCACCACCCCTTCTGCCCCCCCCATCACTTGCTCTCTGCAGGACTTCCCCCAGCACAGCTGTGTTCCGTTTGTATCTGGTGGGGTTTTGGTAGTGGGGAAGTGGACTACTGATGTCACCCCTGTAAGAAACTTGGAGAAGTCAGACCCACCTCTGGCCAAGGCCGAGCCAATCAATATCTCTGCAAAAACATATTTAAGAGGGGAGAATCTTGTTGGGCTAGTTCTTTTGAGCAGTTCTTTGTTTGGGAGGGAAGTGGAACAGGAGAGAGACAACCATGTGGACACTGAGGTCAGTGGGGAAGGATGGGGGGAGGCATGCCGGAGCAGCCGTTTCCCTTCAGCCCAACGTGAGATGGCAGGCAGTTCTTTGTTTGGGAGGGAAGTGGAACAGGAGAGAGACAACCATGTGGACACTGAGGTCAGTGGGGAAGGATGGGGGGAGGCATGCCGGAGCAGCCGTTTCCCTTCAGCCCACAGTGAGATGGCAGGCTGAGCCCTTGCAACCATTAGAGACCAACGGTGGGGCAGAATCCTGTCTGCAACCTGTGGAGGACCGACTCCACAATGGAGCAGGGGACTGATCCTCAATAAGTTCGTGACTCTGAGGGAAGTCTGCACTGGAGCAATCCATTGAGGGGAGAATTGCATCCTGCAGAAGGGACTCACATTGGTGGGAGAAGTTCATGGAGGACTGTCTGCCATGGGAAGGACACCGTGTTGCATCAGGGCAGGACTGTGAGGAGTTTCCCTGAGAAGGAGCAGCAGAAACATGGAATGGACTGGAACTGACTGCAACCCCCATTCCCCCCTGTGCCGCTGGGGGAAGGAGATAGCAGAACTGGGACTGGGAAGAAAGGAGGGGTGGGGGGGAAGGTGTATTTAAGACACAGTTGTATTTATCACAGTCCTACTCTGATTCAATTGGTGAATTGTTGGTGGGTTTTTTTTAATTAAATTGATTTTGTTTCCCCAAGTTGAGTCTGTCTTCTGCCTGTGACCTTAATTGGTGAGTGAGCCTTCCCCTTCCTTTTTCCTTTTGCTATATTTTCTCCTCTCCATCCCACTGAAGGGGGCTAAGATTGAGCGAGCAGCTACTTGGTGCTTTGTTGCCAGCTGAGTGGGCTTAAACCCACAGCAGCTTAAACAATAGCAGCTCCTCTTCACTGCAGGTCAACCCCACAGAAAAGGCAAGCACATCTTCTCTTTGCTTCCCAGGGCTCCTGACTCTCCATTTGGACACTGCTTTATGACCTCTTTTGCAGCCAAGATGGCCATGCAAGATGAGGGGAGGGTCAGAATGTGTCTGCTGGTTTGACACCAAATGCTGCTGCCAGAGCTCAAAGACAGACCCAGGTCCCAGTGGATGAAAGGCCAAAGCTCAACTTCAGCTGTCCGGTGTACAAGAAAGGATTTTTTAACTATGGTAAGAGCAAGAAGAGGTCTAAGGAAAACACTGGACCAATCTTTGATGAAGATGGTCACCTGGTAAATAGGGAGGGAGAAAAAGCAGGGGCATTCAATGCTTTTTATGCCTCAAGTCTTTAATATGAACAATAGACCAAGGGTTGCCCAGTTCCCGAACTCAGACGACAACAACTGTGGGAACAGTGACTTACCATTTGTGAAGCCTGAAACTGGAAGGAGCCAGTTGTATCACTTGAATGTTCATAAATCCATGGGGCCTGGTGGGATTCATCCCAGAGTACTAGGGGATGTAGCAAATGATACAGCAAGACCCTTTCTCAATCATCTGCCAAGCATCTTGGGAGCCAAGGGAGGTTGTTGCTAACTGGAACCTAGCCAACATTATTCTAATTTACCAGAAGGGTGTAAGGAAGAAACTGCAGACCTGTTTGTCTAACATTTGTGCCTGGAAAAATTATGGAGAAGATCCTACTGGGTGCTACTGAAAAACTTTTCAAGGACAATGTAATCATCAGGCACAGTCAACATGGGTTCACAAAGGTGGACCCAGTCTAACTGATCTGATACCCTTCTGTGATAAGGTCATCCACATCGTCGATGAAGGGAAGGTGGTGGATGCAGCTTTTCTGGATTTTAGTGCGCTGCGTGAAGAACTGGCTGGATGGCTAGGTTCAAGAGGTTGTAGTGAATGAGGCTACATCTGGCTGGTGGTGAGTCACCAGTGCTATTCCTCAAGGTACAATTCGAGAGCCAGTTCTGTTCAATGATTTTATCAATGATCTGGAGGTAGGAGTTGAATGCACCATTAGTAAGTCTGCTGATGATACCAAATTTGGACTCTTTTGAGTGACAAGAGGACTTGCAGAGAGATCTAGATAGATTGGAGCATAGGCCAATCATTAATGGAATGAAACTTAACAAGCCAAAATGCTGGATTCTGCACCTAGGATGAGGTGATGCCGGGCACAAGTATGAACTAGGAGAGAAGTGGTTGAACAGCAACTCTGCAGAAAGGGATCTGGGGCTGCTGGTTGATATTAAGCCCGATATGAATCAGCAGTGAGCCCTGGCAGCTGAGAGGGCAAACCACATCCTGGGGTGCATCAAACACAGCAGAAGCAGCCAGTCAAAAAGAGACGATTATCCTGATGTATTCAGCTTTGGTGTGGCCTCACCTTGAGTACTGCGTGCAGTTCATTGTCCTGTGTAGCTTCAGCTGAAAACATATATCTGAATCACTTTCATTAAAAATGTAACTGTAATTGACAACTCTATTTCAGCAAACCCATCTATCTGAAAAACACCATTTTGTCTAAAAGTGTCAGAATATCAGTCCAGTCTTGTAAGTTTTCTCTAGCTGTCATAGTATTACAAGATCAAAAACTAAGTTAGACCTTTCCTTGCTGGAAAGGTCTTCATAAATACCAGCAGGGGAGCAGAAAGATCCTTTCCTTTATACAGACCTCTTTAACAAATTAACATATGCTACTTAAAATACTGGCCTAGATTCAGAAATACTTTGAAACTATTCATCTAAATAATTCATTATCTCAATCTTCTCTGCATAAAACATACAGGATTTTTAAAAATATTTATCTTCCTAAGGCTTTCTCTGTTTATTTTTCTAGAAACCTTATGTTCCCTTTCCCTTTAGAAGCTTTCAGTTACAGTTTCTCTGTGATCGTTTAAGAAGATAAAGGGTCCTAGAATTGTTTTCAAAATGCTTATGACCCTCTTGAGTATTATTTGTTATATAAATCCTTGGAATTGAAAAGGAGTGGTTACTCCTGCTAAAAAGGATTGAGTATAGTACCCCTTGGTTTTGGCAATCCATACAAAATAGGGTTTTAAATAAGCACAAGATTCTTCCAATGTCTGTTTCTGATAGTGTTTTCCATTGCCTCCTCTTCGCTGTTAGCTTTTGCTTTGGTTGTTTTTTGCTGTTGTTGTTGGTTTGGTTTTTTAGCAGGTTCCTGGGTTTGCTATTAAACAACATCCACTTCTCTCTGCTCAGCAGATTGTTCCATATGTTGCTGTGTGTCCAACGTGACTGGTCAGCCCAGGTGAGCGAAAACATGCAAAAGACAGCGGTTTTGTAAGTACTCTCAGATTTGTGATTTATGTGATTTTTGGTCTACATGTAATTGCTGAGATAATTGATCCTATCCTAATAGGAGTATCTGTGAACATAAATTTTATTTTAAAGTTTGAGTCAGTTTATGCAGACTTACTCTCTCCCTTGCCTATTTAACCTGACATGACCTGTAAGTAATTACTTGGTCTTACTGTCTGTGTTTAGGAACTCCATTTTTTATTTCCTCTCCAAGAAAACTAATTTCTTGTAACAAGTCCAGCACTCTAGACCCTGAAATTCTCAGTATCTTAGGTGTTCATTGTTTTTGTCATAATAGTCATCGTGGATAACTATTTTTGTTCCATTCAGACTTCTGCAATACAATGGTACAGCAAAGTGACTCTGAACTTGATTTGGTTTCTCTTTCACTTGTAATCAGATTATATGACGTCTGTAACAGATACATAAAATAACAGTCAAGGTATCGTAGCGATTCATATTAAACAGAAGATTTCGATAGTCTGGGACAGAAATGGTCCTTGGGGAATACTGTGTTACCAAGATATCTAGTAGTTAGTATTTTACACTGAAATGGGCAGTGTTAGAGAAAATAGATACATAGTTTAGTTAAGAGATGCTATGATTTCAGCTGAATTTATTGAAAATACTGGGAGGAGATGTCTTGCAAAGAGACTAAAAGATCATATCTTGTTAAGTTTATCAAAAGATCTGAGGTGAGTTGATTAGAATAAGTAAGTGCCTTCACAAAGAGTAAACAGGACTTTTTAATTTAGAGAGAGCAACGATAAATAATGGATGGAACACAAACTCATATGTGAAATAAGTCATAGTTCCTTGACGTATCAATAACTGATAAATGAAAAATGATAGGTATTTAATTTCTGGCTGCTTTTCTGGGAAGCATTGTTTACTCCAGTACAGTCTACAGAAGGCAATCTGACCTGTAATTTTTCTTGGCTTCAACATCTATGATTAACTCCAACATTTAACTCATTTATTTTCAAAAAACCCAACTAGCCTTTCATTGGTCCTGTGAAGACTGATTGGAAATGCATAACACTGAGCAAAATTTATTTGTTATTTTATATAGCTTTAGCAGGAAGATAAAAGGTAAATGTGGAAGTCTTTGTCATTATTAATAGTATATTGTCATTATTAATAGTATGTTACATGTTAAATCTTACAGATACTGTTGGAAATGGGCGTGCTCCTAGAACAAAACAGAAAAGGAAATGGGAGGCAAGTAAACATCCACATTATCATTGTGGTTTTCTGTTTTCTTTTAACAGTCAGAGGAGCAATAATTCTTACACTAGGGCAATAGAAATTGCTTTCTGAGAAGAGAGCAGGTAGGTGGCTGAGAGCTAGAGCTACTGTAAATGTTTCAAGTATGAACCCAGGCTTCTGGGAGCTGCCTGGTATCAGGCGCTCCTCATTGGGAGTTAGCCACAAGCCTCTGCTGCTTATCTGTAGCTTTCTTACTATTTTTGTGCTCTCTGACTCTGCCCCTCTTCTAGCCACTTTTTTCCTTTTACCCCCTATTATCTAATCTCAGTGACAGTCCTGTGTCCTCAACCATCCCACTCTGTGAGGATGCATATGAGGGGGAGAGCTTCCTGTCAAGCAGTTGTTGTGCTAGGATCTTTGGCTACATTCTAATGAAGACTAGGTTTAGTATGTCTGCAAAGACAGATGTCTTAGTGCAATCTGAGACCCATGAACTCAGGCTGCAATTCCAGAAACGCTTCAAGCCAGTGGAGGAGGCCTCCTTTACATCCTGGTGCCTAGTTCTTAGTTCCCTTCTTACCTCTTTTATGGTGGCAAGGGAGTTCATGTATTTCTGGAGAGAGTAAAGCCAGGCAACTAAAAAATTTGAAAAAAAAAAGGCAAAAAAGCACAGGTTTGTTTTTCTTATGGCTTCACAAAATATTTTGCTATCAAAACAAAGGCACCAGCAAAGGCATTCCTTTCCTAAGCTAGTAAGTCATCTTAAAGAGTCCTTCAGAAAGTGACTCTGAAAAGCAAAGAGCAGGTCTAGTTACTGTAGAAGCAGATAAGTTCTGTTGGAGGTGTGGGACAGCAGGTAGAGCTCCCTCATCCAGACATTTCAGGCTTCTATAAAAAGGTGGGGTAAGTGAACTTAGAAGCTAAGTGGGCTTAGCAGCTAAGTCCACTGTTATGATTTTAATCCTGGAAGCATCTACCTGAGACCAGTCCTTCAAGGGGAAAAATACTCAGTGCAAATAATGGAGTTTGGTCCCATGTTCCAGAACATATGTAAATACAGCAAATGAGTGTGTATGTGTTCAGGAATTTTCTTTCCATTTCACAGTTCTTTTTTCATTTATTACCTGCTTTAGAGGGAAAAGGATGTGAAGTCAGATGTGAGAATAGACTGGGTACAAAGACTGGCTTGTAGGTAGAATATTTTCTCCTGTTGGGAGAGTCCTAGATTACAGCAGTGATACTCTTTCAAGGCTCTACAGGTAAACAGTTAGCTAGATAAATGCTGCCTAGCCCTTTTATTTTCTCAGCTAATGGTGTTTTCATTTGAACACAGAAGACTGCATCATTCCCAGAATTCTGTCCAAGTTTTGTATCTCCTGCTTGAAAAAGCTGAGGGGAATGACCTTGTAACACATTTCTGGCATCAGATGAGTGGGGAATGAGGTAGGATATCTCTGTATCCAAGGTTTATGTCATTGGCTCAGGAGTGACTCAGCCTTTCATCTTTCAGGAGTAAATAAATAAAGTTCTCTGCAGTTTACTTACCATGGGTGGTGGTTTCAGTCACGACCTTTGAAGTTTGTGTTCTCTTTGCTTCACGTATTTCTCTCGGCTCTTTTCAGAAGACTAACTGCTCATTGTGCTTTTTCACTGTCCTAGGTGTATGATCAAATCAGTGCTATTTGGCAGTAAAATGTGCATGTATGTTCCAGATGCATGCTGTTCATGTATATCTTTCCAGGGAACAGCAAAATCTAGTAGGCAGAGCATATAAAAAAAGCACAAGAAATACACACAGACACTGTATTTCTACTTCCTCCTCATGGCTTTTAAACTAACTTGTATAAATTCCATAATATTTCTATGCTAATCATAATATTGTATAAATTATATTTTCTGTAACATTGTGAGATATCAGCATAAAATAACATCAAAAGTGCAAAGTATTGTTATAATTTGAGAATACTATTGATTAACTGGAAAACACAGGACTCAAATATTTCTCTGCTAAAACAATGTTTTCAGACTTCATTTAACTGTTATGTGGCATTATACATGAAATATTGGCAGTCCCATGAAGACTTTGTTTTGATCTGAGATAATCCAAACACATGCACACAACAGATTTTCCTTGAATTGTCCAAAAGCAAATGTTATTTTACAAATGAAATTAGTAATAGGAAGAATAAGTGTATGGTTAGCACTGGGTGAAAAATACTGATATGAGTAAGTTCAAAATAATTGCTTGATAAGGTAGTCAGCCTTGCTTTTGTGTGTTGTCCAAGCACAACAGGCTTAGAGTAAAATAGATTTAACTGAGAGCAGGGACTGATGTCATATGCTCTATGACATTCTGTGGATATATATCTTCTAAGGTACTAATTACAGTACAGTGATATTCATGTGTTCTTTTTACTCTGTGTGTGATGAGAGCTCAGATTTTACATAAATCTAACAGTCTTTGGCACTTCCAAAACATGAAAGGTATAAAACATTAATTGTACATTCATTTTAGTTATTTTGAGTATATTTAATATGATGAATTGATTAATATTTGATAAAGAGATTTATAAGTTCATAATTGGATACTTTGTACATCAGCAGAAGCTGTTCCTTTAGTGTTTTATATTACAAGCATATATGAACAGTTTACATCCATAGTTACCTTAATCAGTTTCAGAATTCCTCTGTACTATAGTAGTCAGTATACTATACTAAGTCTAAACTTACTTATTCATACACTAAAATACATATCTTCCCAAAACAGTGCATTTTGCTATTTGCAAATCTCTAGAAAGTTTGTTCATACTGTTAAAAAAGACATGAAGGAGCTTTAGTGTGATTAGAATCTGGATCACAAAGTCTTAATGAGAAACTAGTATTGTATATTCCATACTTTCATGTTTTTCCAAATTTTGCAGAACAGTCATCTTTAAGGCAATGTTAATGACGCTGCATTCTAAAAAAAGGTTACTTGGAGAAGCTATGATTTAGGTACAGCAAGCTTTCTTCTTAATTCTGAACAAACTAAGGATTTTTAAAACATTGTTTTCTATATTTTCTCAGCTTATTAAAAGTATTTCTTTCAGCACATATTAATCTATTTCCTCTTCTCTGTCCAATGCCTGTTTTCTCCTCTTGGTTTTGTGTTGTTTTTTTTTTTTTTCTTTTAAATAGAAAGTACACATGAATTCCCAAGGAAAGACAGTAGTGGTATTTGCAGCTAGAATGAACATTAAGACATAAACCCATTTAACTGAATAGGATATAAAATGCCTTTTAAAGTATTTTGTAGTATATTATTTGTCGTTCTCGATATTCTCTTATTAGATAGCACTTGATATTCTCTTGTTAGATAGCAGAGTGAGGGCCATCTTAATTGTGTCACCTATGTTCATCTCCCACCAAATTACCAAGCAGAGAAACATGCAGAGGTAAGCTGCTTTTGTATACAGTCTGGGACAGAATTATCCCTCCCTGGAGCTAGTGACTAAAAAGTCAAATCACATTTCAGAGGTATTCAGGTCCTTCACAGAAAATTTGTAACCAAGACCAGATTTGCCCCTTATTTGTGACTCAGTATCTGGAGCCAGGAGCACATTTCAGGATAGAAGCTACAGTAATACTAAGAGCTTTTCCATACAGATCTACCACTATTGAAGGTATTCTGTAAGTCTTAGTAAAGACAGGAATCAGGTATTTTATGTGTAAGAATAGCATTATCTTTCTGAAAAAGAGAAAGTATTCCAAACCTTCCTTAGTAATCTATGGCACTTCAGGAGAAAATTTTTTCGCTTACGTATTGCAGTGTTCACAAGAATATTCAAAATTAATTACTTGCTATAAGAATTCAGCTTATGCAGCATTGGATACCTTCCCATTGCCTTTCTCAAGACTTAAAGGAAAGATGGTTTTCATTACATGCCTTGAAGTAAATACAGAATTTGTGTAAAGAAAAAAGATCTACAACATGTCAGTGGCTTGGCTCCAAGCTAATGCCTGGTGAAAAAACCCTGCAAATACCTAATGAGTTATTACATTAATCTTTGAGTGTCATTCGTGAAGTACTTTGTTTTTATCCAGAGAATGCATGTTATACAAATAACTGGTACGATACTGAACAAAGCTTCAGCAATTAAAGCAGAACGTAATGATCAGATCTTCACCAATGTAAATTCATGTAGTTCCCTCAAGTGCTATCTGTCTTTGTCTACTAAGGATGTTTCCCATGATTTAATGTACAAATGCAGTAGCAGTGAGCATGCCTTGCCCTTTGGAAACTGCCACGCTAAACACTGCTGTAGCTACAAGGATAGCAAATATCCATTAACTATTGATTGTATGAGGTAAAGTTGCTGGTGTTTCGTGGTTATTGTTGCTGTAGAATCCTACTCATAATGTTATTTTGATATATATTGCTTTGATGCACCCAAGTCAGTTGTGTCTTCAAATAGTGCTTATATATAGCAAATAGGAGGTGGACAGGAAATTATTTTCCTTTCTGACCATTAGATGGAGCTAAAAATCCTGTAAATGGAAAGGTTTATGTCATTTATTTCCATAAAGTTATCCACACTTCTATTTTGTTCTGATGTGGTTTCAGTTACCCCTGGTCTCAGGAAACTTCAGACACTGAAATCAATTTCTGTGTTACAGACCACAATTATATTGTGCCTTTATTAGGTAAAAGCAAGAGGCTGAGTTTAAATCCTGTTCCTGAGCCAATGGACAGATGGTGAATGGGTGGAGGCACCAGATGATGCTTCTCACAGCTCTTTCTCCCTACAGCTGTTTTCCCCATAGTCTCATGCATGGTTGCACAGTTTCATTGATTAGAGCAGATCTTGAACAAAAACAGCTAAACTCCTAGTTCCCTGTGGAAAGAGGTTTCAGAAGAAAAACACAGAAAATGATGGTTACAGGGCTGGCCAGTGCAATTAAAGCCTGTTATTGTACTCAGGTTCCTGATCTGTATTTCATACACATATATACCAGTCTTGCCACTAATCTACAAATAGGTTGCAGCATACTGAAATCATTGTCCCTATTAAGTAACTCCGTGTACTGACTTTCTTCTTGTGAGTAACGTGTCTTTTTTATGTAAACCCAAATATTGCACTTCATTTGATGCGTCATTTATGCTGTTGACTCCCCAGAACCTTTGCTGAA